>NC_044193.1:853757-861257 GCF_900880675.1 Sparus aurata
AATCAGTTTCTAAACACAGACGGAGGTTTTCATCAGGAACACCTGCTGTCCATAAATATATTCACCAGTTTATTACAGTTTTCATCAGAATAATAAAGGTTCAGTTCAAACTACAGAAATCAGATCACATTCAGCCTCACGGTCAGCTGACATCAGTGCAGTTAAAGATAACTGTGGACATTAATGCTCTCATCCGGTCCAACACATCCAGACCAGTCCAGCAGTCTACAGTGAACCAGGTGGAGCTGTCTCATCTCTCCAGCCGGCTCCACTCAGCAGGAGGATCTCTGGGTCCTCTCGGCTTCTGAATACGACAGTTAAACCCTGAAAATACCAAAAACACACAAACAGTTACAGGACGACATGCTGAGGTTAACGCTGACATGGATGTGGCGGAGGTGATGTCACGGACTCTTCCTGCCTGCAGGATTTATCAGTGTTTGAATCTGACAGTAGAACTTCTCATCTTCTGACCTACTTATGGTGGTCTGACAGTGTGATCGACTTGTTAGCTAACCGCTCATTTGTGGTCTTAGCACAGTGCATTAATGTGCGACATCAGAAGCACGTGTGCAGATGCTTTCTAACCACAGAAGCTGAACTCATGTCCCTCGTTATGTCACGTTGTGGTGGTTTAGTCATTTGTAAATCAAACAAACTTCATCTGTGGGGTCGAGATGATATCAGGTAGTCTGGAACATTAAAACACACAGAAGGACTTTATAAACTGTTCTGAAAACCAAGAGAGAAGTCGACCCGCCTGAGATGGTGAAAACTGACTAATAGCAACAAGTTCTGATGGTGAAAAACACCTGAAACACTGAAATTTGGGGGGATTTAGTTAGTTAGTTAAAACAACAGCAGCTTGTTTTTACATTCCTGTTTCTACACCTGTAAACCAGAAATGAAACAATACAGCAGAGAGAAGGCTTTTTCTAAATGACAGGACTGTTCCTTTAGAGTACAGGTGTACTGACCGATCCCACCAGGTGAGCAGAGGTTGGTCATGTCTGTGACTGAGGAGGAGAAATCTTCATAATCATCATCAGTCTGTGAGAGACGTTTAGCTGGAAGAGAGCAGAGTCAGTTATCTATCATCATCCCCTGTTTTCTTACCTTTATTACATCATTCATTTTTTGTTCACTGTTACCTGGCAAAAGTTGATATTCTCCATTGTTGCTTAGTGCCAGTGGCCCCTCCCCCTGCCTCTGATTGGTCGGTGCGGCTATGTCATAGATGGGTGGGGCGGAAGCTTTGATTCGGGGTTTGACGGTGCTGTAGATAGGAGCTCCCCCAGAGTCGTTGTCATAGTGATGGCTCGCGGGCACAGTCCTAACGGATGATTATCAAGAGAAGATATATTAACGTACGTTTCTGCTGTAGATCACAGGAGGCAACAGCAGGATCCTCTGGCAGAAACCAGCGTCCTGCTCAGAGTGACTCTGAGAGCCGATCATCGAGCTGATGTTAGCACTACTAACATCTCGCTCACAGGAGACCTTCATCGCTCCTGTTCCTGCCCCAGTGCAGGTACAGGAGCGATGAAGGTGAAGCTTTGAGATGAAGTGCTTTGACAAACTGGTTCTCCAGCACATTGTAGACAACATCCCTGCCAGCCTGGACCCTCACCATCACCTCACCATCACCTCACCATCACCTCACCATCACCTCACCATCATGCTTACACAACCAACAGATCCACAGAGATCGCCATAGCTACTGTCCTCCTCTCCAGGGGCGGAGCAGCAATCAGGGCGATCTGGAGTTTACCTGCCGATGAATTTGCGTGAACCGGCCCACAGATTATTCTGAGCGGCCCTGAGATGTACGTGGTTGGCCCTTAGGCTCATTGAAATTATTGACGTTGTTTAAATTCTCTGTGAAAATCTCTAAGATCTGCTATATAAGAATAAAGTGGAAGTCCAACGACTATTTATACCACTGGCTCAGTCTCTATATCTCAGTCATGGTTCCCTCTGATCTCTCAGGCGTTACAGAACTTTCATGGTCACAATAAAAACCTGCAATTAATTTGTTGTTTGTTCTTAGATTAATGAGGAATGGAGCAAAGCCTCCTGGGAATGGGAAATGCGTTTATCCAATGAACCGATTGCAGGTCAAGTCTATTTAGAGAAATGTAGGGGGAAAATGAGCGCCCCCCGTCTGATGGTATAATCCTACAAGATAATGACATCCGTCAGACGGAGAGAAAGCGAGCAAGTTCAAGGAACAGTTCAGGATGTTCCGGTGGTGGAACAGTTCAGGATGTTCCGGTGGTGGAACAGTTCAGGATGTTCCGGTGGTGGAACAGTTCAGGATGTTCCGGTGGTGGAACAGTTCAGGATGTTCCGGTGGTGGAACAGTTCAGGATGTTCCGGTGGTGGGACAGGTCAGGATGATCCGGTGGTGGAACAGTTCAGGATGATCCGGTGGTGGAACAGTTCAGGATGTTCCGGTGGGTGGAACAGTTCAGGACGTTCCGGTGGTGGAACAGTTCAGGACGTTCCGGTGGTGGAACAGTTCAGGACGTTCCGGTGGTGGAACAGTTCAGGACGTTCCGGTGGTGGAACAGTTCAGGACGTTCCGGTGGTGGAACAGTTCAGGATGTTCCAGGTGGTGGAACAGTTCAGGATGTTCCAGGTGGTGGAACAGTTCAGGATGTTCCGGTGGTGGGACAGTTAGTCAGGATGTTCCGGTGGTGGAACAGTTCAGGATGTTCCGGTGGTGGAACAGTTAGTCAGGATGTTCCGGTGGTGGGACAGTTCAGGATGTTCCGGTGGTGGGACAGTTCAGGATGATCCGGTGGTGGAACAGTTCAGGATGATCCGGTGGTGGAACAGTTCAGGATGTCCCGGTGGTGGGACAGTTCAGGATGTTCCGGTGGTGGGACAGTTCAGGATGTTCCGGTGGTGGAACAGTTCAGGATGATCCGGTGGTGGAACAGTTCAGGATGTTCCGGTGGTGGAACAGTTCAGGATGTTCCGGTGGTGGAACAGTTCAGGATGTCCCGGTGGTGGAACAGTTCAGGATGTTCCGGTGGTGGAACAGTTCAGGATGTTCCGGTGGTGGAACAGTTCAGGATGTCCCGGTGGTGGAACAGTTCAGGATGTTCCGGTGGTGGAACAGTTCAGGATGTTCCGGTGGTGGAACAGTTCAGGATGTTCCGGTGGTGGAACAGTTAGTCAGGATGATCCGATGGTGGAACAGTTCAGGATGTTCCAGGTGGTGGAACAGTTCAGGATGTTCCAGGTGGTGGAACAGTTCAGGATGTTCCGGTGGTGGAACAGTTCAGGACGTTCCGGTGGTGGAACAGTTCAGGACGTTCCGGTGGTGGAACAGTTCAGGATGTTCCGGTGGTGGAACAGTTCAGGATGTTCCGGTGGACGAACAGTTCAGGATGTTCCGGTGGTGGAACAGTTCAGGATGTTCCGGTGGTGGAACAGTTAGTCAGGATGATCCGATGGTGGAACAGTTCAGGATGTTCCGGTGGTGGAACAGTTAGTCAGGATGATCCGATGGTGGAACAGTTCAGGATGTTCCAGGTGGTGGAACAGTTCAGGATGTTCCAGGTGGTGGAACAGTTCAGGACGTTCCGGTGGTGGAACAGTTCAGGATGTTCCGGTGGTGGAACAGTTCAGGATGTTCCGTTGGTGGGACAGTTCAGGATGATCCGGTGGTGGGACAGTTCAGGACGTTCCGATGGTGGAACAGTTCAGGACGTTCCGGTGGTGGAACAGTTCAGGATGTTCCGTTGGTGGAACAGTTCAGGACGATCCGGTGGTGGAACAGTTCAGGATGTTCCGGTGGTGGAACAGTTCAGGACGATCCGGTGGTGGAACAGTTCAGGATGTTCCGGTGGTGGAACAGTTCAGGACGATCCGGTGGTGGAACAGTTCAGGATGTTCCGATGGTGGAACAGTTCAGGATGTTCCGGTGGTGGAACAGTTCAGGATGTTCCGGTGGTGGAACAGTTCAGGATGATCCGGTGGTGGAACAGTTCAGGATGTTCCGATGGTGGAACAGTTCAGGATGTTCCGATGGTGGGACAGTTCAGGATGTTCCGGTGGTGGAACAGTTCAGGATGTTCCGGTGGTGGAACAGTTCAGGATGTTCCGATGGTGGAACAGTTCAGGACGTTCCGGTGGTGGAACAGTTCAGGACGTTCCGGTGGTGGAACAGTTCAGGACGTTCCGGTGGTGGAACAGTTCAGGACGTTCCGGTGGTGGAACAGTTCAGGACGTTCCGGTGGTGGAACAGTTCAGGACGTTCCGGTGGTGGAACAGTTCAGGACGTTCCGGTGGTGGAACAGTTCAGGACGTTCCGATGGTGGAACAGTTCAGGATGTTCCGGTGGTGGAACAGTTCAGGATGTTCCGGTGGTGGAACAGTTCAGGATGTTCCGATGGTGGAACAGTTCAGGATGTTCCGGTGGTGGAACAGTTCAGGATGTTCCGGTGGTGGAACAGTTCAGGATGTTCCCTGTGGATTTTGCTGCTCCACTCAGTCTTTACACACCTTGAACCGCCCAGAACATCACTGGTACCAGATACAGAGCAGCAGTGATAGCAGCAGTGTTATTATGGCTCCCACTCAACTTCCCAGTAGACCCGACCCACTCTGCCTGTGATTGGTTGGTTGCGTTCTCTATGCCCGACTGTTCAGTCCAACAGAAGTTCTGGTGATGTCTGTTTTGTCGGTTTCTGAGCTGTAGTTCAGCAGGTGAACACAGCAGGCTCCTCCACCTCTCTCCTGCCTCCTCCTGCTGCTGTCCAGAGTTTCTGGGCTTGTTTATTAGGACGGATCCACTTTATCCACTCTACTGGACCTGCCAGAGACACAGCAGCTGTGACAGCCAGGTGTCGCTGTGTTTACCAGGACAACTACAGCTCATAATTCACTACATCATCTCCTCCGCTGGCTCTTTGTCTTCAACAACTGCAACCCATAAACACCTGACAGCCAGTTCATCAGGCTGAGAAACTCCTGAACTCATCCTCAACACTGTAATTAACTTTTTGTCTGAGCAGCATAAAGAGACTGACGAGCCTTTCTTTGTTCAACTCTTTGTTGTAGAATGACAAATAAATGATCCTTCAACCTTCAATAACTGTAATCATCAACAGTTGTAAATACTCAAGGTGAGACTCTCCGCAGGGCAGCACAGAGCACCCATTGTTCTGAATCTCAGCAGTCTGTTGGTTCAACACTAAAACAAAGTTCACTTCGTGTCACCTTCGTTATATTTTGTCTACAGGATCAACAATAAATGGAAGTTCCTCTTAGCAGCTGTAAATAAGAAATATTTCTATTCATTTAAACGTTTGTGTAGTTTTAAAGTTTTCTAACTCTTTTATTAAATATAAGAATATGAGTCTCCATGTTATTTCTTGTTTAAACCAGCTTCAAGTGTTTCTTTACCTGCTCCCACTGTTGGTTCTGGGCGTGGCTACAGTGGCGTAGGCGGGGCCTGGTTGTGGTGGGTGGGGCTGTTTGGACTTGTTGACCACAGCGTATGTGTCACTCATGTCAGTCAGCTGTGACTGTCTGTATCATAAAGAAAGAGAGAGAAGGGATAAAGTAACGTGTATACACTTATATTTCACACTGTGTCAATTACTTCAGAAACTGCGGTTCAACATCAAGGTGAGGACCGGCTCAGGACCCGTCTCAGGACCCAGGTTCTGTGTTTACGTCTGGGGACCTGCAGGCCTAAAGCCGTTCAGCTGGACCACCATGAGGTCAGATCCACCCTGCGTAGAGTCAGCGCGAGGAAAGCATCCGGTCCAGACGGGGTCACCGGCAGGATTCTCAAGTCCAGCTAGCAGAGGCTTTCTCTGCCCTCTTCATCCTCCCACTGCTACAACCTGCAGTCCTCACCTGCCTGAAGTCAGCACCGTCATCTCAGTCCCAAAGAAAGGTACAGTGAGCTGCCTTAGTGACTATCATCCAGTCGCTCTCACTCACATAATCACCAAATGTTTCACATCAGATCTGCATCCCTGCTGATCTGGACCAACACCAGTTTACCTATCGAGCGAACAGGTCGATGGAGGATGCTGTCAACAAGCCCTGACACACCTGGACCAGCCCGACTCGTATGTGAGAGGGCAGTTTGTGGACTCAGCATTCAACACCGTCATCCCCCATCAACTAACTGAGCAACCTGGATACTGGACTGATACAAACACCAGTGAGTCAGCCTACAGGGAGGAGGCTCAGCTTGGACAGAATGGTGTTCAGACAACAACCTGGACTTAAACACCTCGAAAACCAAGGAACTGATTGACCTCACCTGGAGCACTCACATCTCTCATCAGGTGGGGAAGGCCCAGCAGAGACTTTACTTCCTCAGGAAGCTAAAGCACGCTCACTTCCCTCAACACCTGCTGACCAACTTCTATCGGTCAGCGACAGAAAGCCTCCTGACCTGCTGCTGCACGCTGTGGTTCTCCTGCTGCACAGCAGGACAGGAAGGACCTGCAGCGGGTGGTGAGGGCAGCGGAGCATCATCAGGACGACACTTCCCCTCAGAGACATTTACACTGGCCGACTCCAGGAGAAGCCCAGCTGTATCATTAAAGACCCGACTCACCCCGGAGATCACATGGTCTCCCCCTGCCCTCCTGGAGGAGATACAGATCTATCAGATCTAAAACAAACAGACTGAAGAAACTAGTTCTTCCCACAGGCAGTGAAATGCCCTCGCTCCTTATTCTGTTACATTTCTGTTTATGCACAGATAATAAGTGAGCGTTAGAGGTGTTGGTAGGTGAGGACTGATCCAGGATATCTGTCTCCCCCTGCTTACAGTCTTTATGCTGACTGTGGATATTAGTTGACTGGATAAATAAAATGTTAAACTATTCCTTTAAAGTGATTTATTTGAGCACATTGTCATAAACAATAATAAACTACAATAATTTATTTTCACATGTCAATAAAATAAATGATAACACAAGAAAAGCTATTGAAGAAAGATCTGAAAAGAAACTCTCAGAAACTCTTCCTCAGATACGAAGTCATGTTGAAATGTGTCCAGACTGCGATCACAGACCAGGACGTTTTCTTTTTAGCTGTTTGACTTTTACTGTGGAACACGACAGAAGTCACACTGAGAGCCGGACAGCAGCAGCAGCGTGGCTATATCTGTAAATATGGCTAAAGTTCAGCAGGTAGCTCAAACAGTGTAGACGGCACATCTTACCAAACCAGCACTGCTCTGGTGACGGTGACTCAGTTTATATCCGCTGACTTCGACGTCTCAATTCTAACTTTAAAATCTAATTTGCTACGATTTTCTCCAAATTTTAACTGTTTCTCAAGAAGAATACTGACGGGCCGGCTCGCTAGCTCGTTAGCATGCTGACTTCAGTAGTTCCTAATGTTGTATTGTGGCACCTGGAAGTTTCACCTCTCATCCTCGAGGCTCCTTCAGTTCTAACCAACTGTTTTAACCTTTGAACTGTGTGGGAGTGTCCTGACAGAGTCTTTAAGGACACG
>NC_044193.1:866257-918757 GCF_900880675.1 Sparus aurata
TGTGTTATTTGTGGCTGTTTCCTGGATGAGTCCAGGTGTGATGTGATGGGAACCTACCTGTCAGCATGTGTCGTCCGTCAGTCTGCTTTAGTTTCAGTCGATTTGCTCCCGTTTAACGTGAGGCAGCCGTCCCTGCTCTCTGTTCTCCGTCTCTACTCTCACACTCTCTGCTGCACTGAATTTACATGCAGGAAGTTAACTTGAAGGACAACTTCCTCTTTCTGCAGCTGCTCTCTGTCTACTTCCTTCACCGCTGCCGCCAATATACTGATTTAATTAAGACTGCATGGTGGAATGAAATGTGACTCTTCCTACCTCGGCCCGGTTGCTGTAGAGCGGCTGGCTGGGAGCCTGCAGGGCCTGTTCCAACATGAAGGCGACCGCCGTGAAGATGAACTGATACTGATCCTGCACAGAGGAAAGAAGAAGTTATTGTGTTTTCACCACACTGTTGGTCTCTGAAACTTCCCTGACAGTGAAGCTGGTGACCATCAGATTATAAGGAACTTCAGGAGGCCATGTTTGTTTTGTCTGTTACATCTCGTTTTAAAGGAACAGTTCACCAAAACTATCACCATACAGCTGGTCTGCTGCGATCACAGCCTGATCTCAGACCAGATTTAACTTTTTGTGTGAAATTATCCTTTAAATGAAGTGATGATGTCACTGGGTTGAACTGAGATCCAGCATCCTGCTTTTCTTTAATTATCATCATCATTTCAGTTTGCAGATAAATTAATTAATTTAATGTAATCTGTAAAGTAACTAGTAACTAAAGTCATCACATACGTGTAGAGGAGTAAAAGTACAATATTTTCCTCCACAGGTGGAAATATAAAGTAGCAGAAAACAGATCATTCACTGGTTGTGATGAGAAAGAGAGTGATAACCAGCCCTGGTCCTGGTTCTGGTTCTGGTTCTGGTTCTCACAGTCGGATCACTGAGCTTCACATACTTTGGTCTGGACCGCAGACGGTCTCTGTCTCCGGAGCTCCAACACGATCTTCATGATGCTGAAGTCTCCAGTGAGCTGCTGCGAGCCGACACACACAGCAGGCCTCAGACACACATCAATAACTGATCATCAATAACTGACCATCAATAACTGACCATCAATAACTGATCATCAATAACTGATCATCAATAACTGATCATCAATAACTGATCATCAATAACTGATAACAGGAACACAGCATCATAACTGATAAAAGCTTTAAGACTTAAAAAGTTATTGATTATGTATTATGTTCTGTTTTATTTTAATAAATAATATCAATGAACGACAACAACACAAAACCTTCTGCACCGCTGAGCAGATGATTCTGTTATTGTGTTACCTTGGTAACCAGCAGGTCACGGATGTAGTCGAGAGCGCAGATGACACCGGTCCTCCCACAGCCCGCACTGTGACACACACACACACACACACATGCACACACACACACACACACACACACACACACACACACACACACACACAGGAACAGATGCAGCATGCATGTTAACTGTGCCATCGTTAGCAGGTGTTACCTGCTGCATATTCACAGCCTCCTGCTTTCTGTGTGTGTGTGTGTGTGTGTGTGTGTGTGTGTGTGTGTGTGTGGGTGTGTGGGTGTGTGTGTGTGTGTGTGTGTGTGTGTGTGTGTGAGATAAGATGCCATATGTGTGATATGGCCTGTTGAATGTTAATGACCATCTGACCTGCGATCTGTACTGCTGGCAAAAACAAGCGTCAGTAATGATGTGGGATTAACAGCCGCTTAGAGGCGGACGGAGTGTGTGTGTGTGTGTGTGTGTGTGTGTGTGTGTGTGTGTGTGTGTGTGTACCTGCAGTGTATCAGCATAGGCGAGGTGTGTGTTCCCTGGCTGTTTCTGGCTCTCTCCAGCAGGTCCAGGACTCCTGCAGCCTCGTAGGGAACGTCGTGATCCGGCCACGACAGGAACTGATACTGAACCAGAGAACGGGTAACCTGCAGGAGGAGGAAGAGGAGGAAGAGGAGGAGGAGGAAGAAGAGGAAGAGGAAGAGTGTGTGACCATTTCAGAGAGGTTTTATCCTCCATGTTTAGCTGCTTCACACACTCAGGTGTCGTTTCTGTCTGCAAACGTTTGTGTCTTTAAAAAAAGAGCAAATAGCTACCAAACATGAATTAATGTGATGATTCAGGTCATGAAGCTTCTGTCAGCATGAAGACACACTGAGACATCACGACTGTCACACAAACTCAAGATTCTGCCATCAGCACAAACACAAATACACAAACAGCTCCAGGACCTGCAGGACCTGCAGGACCAGCTCCAGGACCTGCAGGACCTGCAGGACCAGCTCCAGGACCTGCAGGACCAGCTCCAGGACCTGCAGGACCTCCAGGACCAGCTCCAGGACCTGCAGGACCAGCTCCAGGACCTGGACCTCTCACCTGCTGGTAGCTGACCGTCAGAGCTCGGACCACCAGGTCTTCATTGGGATGAGTCTCCCCCTGCTGGAAACACACAGAACAACACGTTTAAATACTTTAGCATGTTGGTGATACTAGTGTTTGTGTGTGTGTGTGTGTGTGTGTGTGTGTGTGTGTTCTTACTGTGTAGACAGTAAACGGTCCAAACGCAGCGGACTGGTGGACCGGAGACCAGTAACACTCACACTTCTTCTGCAGAGGTAAATTTTAGACGTTAAACCGATAAATGTAGATTTTCTGTTTGTATTTGAACCTTAATAAATGACTCATTGTGTTTCTCAGATAGTGAACAACACTGAGGAAAAATATAAACGCAACACTTTGTTTTTGCTCCCATTTTTCATGAGCTGAACTCAAAGATCTAAAACTTTTACACACAAAAGATCCATTTCTGTCAAATATTGTTCACAAATCTGTCTAAATCTGTGTCAGTGAGCACTTCTGCTTTGCTGAGATAATCCCTCCCACCTCACAGGTGTGGCATATCAAGATGCTGATTAGACAGCATGAATATTGCACAGGTGTGCCTCAGACTGCCACAATAACAGGCCACTCTGAAATGTGCAGTTTTGCTTTATTGGGGGGTCAGAAAACCAGTCAGTATCTCGTGTGACCACCATTTGCGTCACATCTCCTTCACATAGAGTCGATCAGGTTGGTGATCGTGGCCTGTGGAATGTTGGTCCACTCCTCTTCAATGGCTGTGCCAAGTTACTGGATGTTGGCAGGAACTGGAACACGCCGTCAAGGTTCAAGAGTCTTTATTACCCCCTAGGGGCAATTTGTTTCACAGCAAGTAGCAAACATACAGCAAACGCATCCAAAAACATATGTCATTTAAAAGCCTGATCACTGCAGGGACAAATGAATCTCTCCATCTGTTGGTGTTACATCTCAGAAGCAGGTATCTGCGTCTGGAAGGAAGCAACCTGAACTCTCTGTTCTCTCTGATCTGGGTACGCCAGGATCAGTCTGGCTTTGGTCACTGACCTCTCTTTGTGCAGAGGTCATTTAGGGCTGCGCACGCAATTTTTCTGCACACCCTGACAATACGTGTCGTATACGTGTCGTATCCAGAGCATCCCAAACATGCTCAGTGGTGACATGTCCACTGAGTTCAGCTCATGAAAAATTGGAGCATCATATCATCATGATTTGCTGAATTGTTTTAATAAGTAAGTAATGATTTGTTGTAATAGTTGAGAAGAGTTTTGTTGGAATCGTTCGCTGTGATTTGATTAACAAAGACGTTTTGTTTTAATTCATTGATTCACTGATTTCTTACCTTTCCCATCTCCACCTCTCGACAGGCCATGACTATCACCTGAAACACACACACACACACAGACTCAGTGTCAGATATTAGTCAGAGCCGCTGCTGCTGATCTGATCATGAAAACACTTTAGAGTGACCCGGACTAGATCCTGGGCTCTAGGACCGGGTCGTGGGTCGTGGTGTGTGCTGGACCTTGACGTCGTGCTGCCAGATCATCCTCCAGAAGTCGATCACAGTGGAGCTCAGAGGACCCTGAGAGGCGATGTACCGTCTGTCTGCTAACGCCCCCTGCAGGACAAACACCGGCGTTACAGCCACAGAGTTCACAGGGCCTGACCCAAACACCCAGAACACTCAGAACACTCAGAACACTCAGAACACACAGAACACTCAGAACACTCACTCACAGAATCACACACAGAATCACACACAGAACACTCAGAACACACAGAACACTCAGAACAACTAGAAGAAAGAAAATATGTTTCTCTCTGTTATAGAATAAATACCAGCTCGTGTTCCTGTCAGTCAACACTTCAGCTGAACTCTTATAAACTCTCGTGAAGTTTAACTTAAAAAACTTTTTTTTTTTATAAAGATGTCAAAGTTTTTTTTTTAAAACCTTCGTTGTTAAAAGAACCCAACAGTTATACTTCAGTGTTAGAATATTACTCAGTCACTCACATGAATAATACTCGAGTAAAAGTATTATAAAGAGAACCAAAAGTAAACTATACACATTTACAATGTTTGTTTGGGTCGATCAGACTCTTCTATGATAATCAGTTTTTGTCAATAAGGAAGGAGGAAGAGGAAGAGGAAGAGGAGGAAGAGGAGGAGGAAGAGGAGGAGGAAGAGGAAGAGGAAGAGGAAGAGGAGGAAGAGGAAGAGGAGGAGGAAGAGGAAGAGGAAGAGGAAGAGGAAGAACAGTGGTTACCTTGATGAAGCTGGCGTTAATGTAGTCGTCGTCGCTGTCTGTGGTCAGTAGAGACAACACCACCCGAGACTGATCGTCTACACACACACACACACACACACCCACACACACACACACACACACACACATACACACACACACACACACACACACTTTAAGGGAAGGTTCATATTTTTTCGGATCTTTCTTGTCTAAACTAAAAGAACTGATAACCAGCAGACAAGGAAACAAGGGAAGGATGTAAGGACACACGGGAGAGAGGAGGGAGGATGTAAGGCGACGAGGACACAGAGGAGGGAGGATGTAAGGAGACGAGGACACAGAGGAGGGAGGATGTAAGGCGACGAGGACACAGAGGAGGGAGGATGTAAGGAGACGAGGACACAGAGGAGGGAGGATGTAAGGAGACGAGGACACAGAGGAGGGAGGATGTAAGGAGACGAGGACACAGAGGAGGGAGGATGTAAGGAGACGAGGACACAGAGGAGGGACGGGTTCCTACAGGGCAGGATGTCTTTGTATCGGTTCTTCTTGATGTTCTCCTTCAGAGCTCCGGCCTCAGTGGTCAAACCCAGGTCTCTCTTTAACACCGAGGTCTGTGAACGCACCGCCTGTCACACAAACACACACACACACACACACACAGTTATGGTTTCATGCTTCAAAAGGTTTTCAAACAGCTGTTCACTGTTTTGATCAAACAGACAGGAGGATCTGCAGCACGACGCTGTAAAGAACAGATACCAGACTCTGGTAAAAGTAGAAGTGCTGATTCAGCTTGTTTACTCCAGTAAAGTAATAGATTACAGGCTCTGACATGTACTCAGAGTATCAGAGTAAAAAGTCTCCCTCTGAAGGACATTTGTGCTCAAAGCTAACTGAAGCTCACGTCATATTAATAGAATTCAAAGACTATTAAAGTTAAAGGTAGAATCAGTAGGATTTGTCCCAGCTGTTCCTGAACGCACCACAAAGACAGTTGATTGTTGAGTCTCATTCCCAGGACGTCAAATAGACACATGTTGGGTTGGTAAAGCGTCCCGAGCAGCAACAAAGAGAGAAAATCAGAAACTCTCTGCAGATACGAGACACTAACACGCCTTTTCTCCACATTCCAGTCTCCCTCTCTGTCTGTTTACGCCTTCTTACGGCTTTTACGTCTTTGTCTCGTCTCGCTGCGTCTGCCGTGCGTGATGTGCTCTGATAGGTCCACATCAGGGTCAGGGTTAAATTTGCAATGTCTTCCCTTCTTCAAGGGTGGTGCCCCGAGGTGATCTAATGTAAATTGGATCATAGTATTTATCATAATTAACAATTATCCCTGATAATCATGAATTATTATTGATAGCCAAATTTAATCTAAAACTCCCTCTTAATGTTGCATAAACACATATTGGTGCCCCGTGTGAGGCCAATTAACAAGAATCCATAATTCACCTCAGATGCATCAACTAACGAGCTGTTCTGAAGCTGTGAGGAGGAGAAAGTTCACATGTAGAGAGGAGAAGTCACACAGATACTCGAGTAAATGCAGATACATGAAACATCTACTGCAGTAAAGTAACTAAGTACTAAGTGTGCACAGATTAGAGAGTAAAGAAACGTCATCCGCTGTGAGATGCCGAGCAGCGTCTCAGGTGTCTCCACGTTCACCTGATGACTCATTTCAGGAACAACAACAAGGAAGCAGATTAATAATGAACCGAGCCAACAGAGCGTCCACACACACACACACACGCACACACACACGCACACACACACACACACACACACGCACAGAATGAGGAAGCAGATTATTCACTAACTAACCTCCAGCGATGCGTAGGAGGAAACAGCCGACCTCACCTCAAACACACACACACACACACACACACACACACACACACTCAAACACACACACACACACACACACACACACACACACACACACACACACTCAAACACACACACACACACACACACACACACACACACCAACAGGTTCGGAACAGGTGCCTCTGTGTTTTGGGGAACATGGACCTGCAGGTTGTTCAGGTTCACATCCTCTAAAACAGTTTGTTGGAAACAGGAAATGAAAAACTGTGTAAAGTGAGACAAACTGAGCCGAAAGGACAAACTGGGTCAGCAGCAGCCGAGCAGAGCCAACCAACGACTCATCAGAAATAACTACGAGGCGCGAGCCTGTCGGGTGACGAGGTGCCGTGTGGTCGCTCATCAGGACGCCTGAACAGAAAAAAGAGAACTTCCTGTCTCACTGAGTGTCAGAACCACAGCAGCCAGAACCGCCTGACACCTCCAGTCCAGTCAGTCCAATAAAATACAGCAGGTGAAAACTCACAGACGAATAATTAACTTTAAATCATCAACACAATTAAAACGTGTTGAATATATTTATCAGTTTCTGCAAACTTCAAATGAGCTCATAGTGACTGGACTCAGCAGAACCTCTCTCTGGTTCCCCCTCGGGTTCTCTCGGGTTCTCTCAGGTTCTCTGAGGTTCTCTCAGGTCCGGAGCGGGCCGGCTGCTGTCAGTGTGATGTGACTCTGAGCTCCAGAACACTGCAGGTTCTTTCTGACCTCCGAGTCCACAGATGACAGAGCGGCTGGGTTCAGTTCTGACCCAGTTTTTAGATTTTTGTGGTTCTGAACAGACTCTGTCTCAGTCTTGTTTCAGATTCAGGCTCGGTGTTCTGAAGTACCTGAACCGCTAAAATGTCCTTCAGGTGCCTCCGGTAAAAGTCCTGATCATGAAACGTTGTATTGATCCTGCAGCTTCACTCGTGTCTCAGATGAGCACGATTATTATTGATCAGTGAAGTAACTAAAGAGTAATCAGTAACTAAACAGCTGTAGTGGAGTAAAAACTACAGTAGTGACTCCAACATGCAGTGAAGACAAAGTGTGAAGAAAATAAGGGAAGTTAAAGTAAACAACTTCTTTAAAGTTATAATAATCTTTAAATTATCAGCTCGTACAAACATCTGATTTAATCTGAATTATCTTTATTTATACATTTTTATTTGTTGCAGTTTATCATTTATCTCATTCTTCTTCTTCTGTGATTCAGCTTCATTAAAACATTTTAAAATATGCACAAACATTTAAATAAACACAAAGAAGAAGATAAAACATTTCATCGTCATAGTCACGTGTTGATTAAATGTTTTCTATTAATCTGCAAAGTTACTGAAGTTATCAAATAAATGTATTTGAGTGACAGCTACAGTATTAATATAATAATAATCATAATCATAATTAACTTTGTTTATGTAGCACGTTTAAAAACAGAGTTTACAAAGACGAGAAACATCAGGACTCGTCTGAGGAGAAGAAGGAAGAACAGGAAATGTAAAAACACAACAAGTCAACAAGTAAAACGAATAAAAGAGAAGAAAGAAAAGAGTGATAAAGAAAAACATCACGAAGGACGAGAAGACGGTGACATCAGAACAGAGAAGAAGATGAAGAGCAGCAAAAATAACTCAGAGAAAACTCAGCGTTAGCATCGTGGCTACAGCTAACTGTGCAGAGCTGATCTTAGGTCTGTGAATCAGCCGGTCGTATTAATCAGTCTGCAGGTTCTGTAGTACGATGGTGGTTCTGAAGCATTGCTGGTGTCGGTGCTGAGGAACAGACTTTGTTACAACACAGGAGCATCTCCATCTTGTTTCACCTCAGTGTCTGTGTTCTCCCTCTTCTTCTCCTTCGTCTTCACCTCCTCCATCAGCAGCTCCTGTTGGACAGTGTCCACAGTTGTTCCCCTGCAGATTGAGACCGGGGAACATGATGCCTCTCCTGGTTTGGTGTTTTGTGACAGAGAAGAACCAGAACCAGGCCGAGCAAGTTTTTTTCTTCACGTTGCACTTCAAGAAAAAAGTCAACTTCCTGCTCTGGTGTTTCTTCTCACCCGGCTCTCACACTCTTCTGTTTGTTTGCCACCTCCAGTGCAGAGTTTCCACTGCAGATCTGTGACCGGGGAGAATGATGTCTCTTCCTCATTCGGTTACACGATGGTAGAAAAATGATTCTTTGTGACAAAATTCCACCCGTCAGTTTTCTGTGAAGTCCAGCCTGGTGTCGGACTGAACGTCACCGTGGAGACGAGGATCAAAGTGAGACGACCATCACGTGGAGTCTGTCATCAAGCTGTGACATCACTGTGACATCGCCGTGACATCGCCGTGAAATCGCCATGACATGACCGTGAGATCGCCGTGACATCGCCGTGACATTGCCATGAGATCGCCGTGACATCGCCATGAGATCGCCGTGACATCGCCATGAGATCGCCGTGACATCACCATGACATGACCGTGAGATCGCCGTGACATCGCCGTGACATTGCCATGAGATCGCCGTGACATCGCGTGACATTGCCATGACATCGCGTGACATTGCCATGAGATCGCCGTGACATTGCCATGAGATCGCCGTGACATTGCCATGAGATCGCCGTGACATCGCCATGACATGACCGTGAGATCGCCGTGACATCGCCGTGACATTGCCATGAGATCGCCGTGACATTGCCATGAGATCGCCGTGACATCGCCATGAGATCGCCGTGACATCGCCATGACATGACCGTGAAATCGCCGTGACATCACCATGACATGACCGTGAGATCGCCGTGACATCGCTGTGACATTGCCATGAGATCGCCGTGACATCGCCGTGAAATCGCTGTGAGATCGCTGTGACATCGCCATGACACCGCTGTGAGATCGCTGTGACATCACCGTGACACCGCTGTGAGATCACTGAGAACACAGTGATGTCACTTTGATGTCACATTGACATCAAAGTGACATCACTGTGAGATCACTGTGAGATCACTGTGAGATCATGATTTACAAAAGAATTAGAAGTTAAGCTTGTTGTTATCGTTGTTATCGTTTTAACTCTCGGCTCTCTTCACCTGCTTTGTGTCTTTGAGCGTTTCTCTCGGACCCGGTCCGGTTGGACTGAGCGGCACCAGGAGCGCTACAACATCACTGGTAAACAGGAACGAATACAGTGGTTTGCTGCCAGTTTGAGAAACACAAACTGAACTCTAATTCCTGTTTTTAGATTTGCATGTCATTCAGAGCTCATTTGACTGATCAGACATCAGACATCAGGCGGTGTTTCCAGGAAAGCCAGTGTGAGGAGTCGTGATGCGGCGAGGACGAGCAGACGGACGCCGAGACAAGACACGTAAACAACATGCAGAAGTAGTATGTTCACCATCAGTGATAACCTCAAACCTCAAACATGACTGGAGACTTTAACTCTACACGTAAAGCTGAACTAAACTTGGTTTCAACAACTAGACCAAAGTTTATTCTCACACCTCCGAGTGTGAACAAGCTTCTACTTCACACAGACAGAGACGACTGCAAACACTCACGTTGTACTCCTGATCCACAGTGCCGGGGTCCATCGACCTCAGAGAGGACAGCAGCTCCATGACCACGTCCAGCAAACGTCCAGCAAACATCCAACAAACGTCAAGCAAACGTCCAGCAAACGTCCAATTACAGCGGAAACCTGAGACGACTGACGAGATACAGAGATGCAGCCGGACGACCAAAACTGAAAATAACTCTCTCTCTCTCTGTCTCTCTCTCTGTCTCTCTCTCTCTCTGTCTCTCTCTCTCGCTCTCTCTCTGTCTCTCTGTCTCTCTCTCTGTCTCTCTGTCTCTCTCTCTGTCTCGCGCTCTCTCTCTGTCTCTCTCTCTGTCTCTCTCTCTCTCTCTGTCTCTGTCTCTCTCTCTGTCTCTCTCTCTCTCTCTCTCTGTCTCTCACTTCTGTCTCTATATTTAACCCTGTTAGTTAATAATTCACCAGCAGATAATCGAGCTGGTCTTTCTCTTTCTGTCTCTCTGGGCAGGAAGTTTGAGGAAACTTTGAAATAACAGAACCTTTAAATTACACCACTGATTTTAAACGTGACAACATGAGAGGTTTCCTTCCTCTGAGAGCCGAACGTCTTTAGAAACACTTTGGGAAATCTCAGTTAGACAACCTGTGTGTGTGTGTGTGTGTGTGTGTGAGTGTGTGTCAGAGCCAGTTTAACAAGATTCAGTTCAGACAGAAGATTGAAATCTTTTACAAGCTCACAAAGTGATTCAAGGAGATGTCGATCAGACAGACAGGCTTTAAAGGAACAGTTCACCCAGAAAGTGAAATCCAGTCTTGCCTGAGAAAAATCCTGTTTTTAAGTTTTCTTCAGTATTAAAGTGACCCAGTGATGGAAGTCTGAACACACACACACACACTGCACACAGGAAGTGCTGTTAGTTAATTCGGCATAGACGGTGAGACGTCACGTGACTTCCATCAGCACAGAGGGAGGAGAAGATGTCTGGATGTTTGTGTGAACTGTTCCTTTAATGACCTCATCATCTCCGTGGTGCAGCAGGTGGAGCAGGTGTAAACGGCTTTATACACCACAGGGTTGAACCTAATAATGACACATCGTTATTTATTGATGAATCTGCAAAGTACTCAAATAAATGTACAAGTTACAATATCAGCTCCAAAGTATCGTCAAATAAAAGTATAAAGTAGTTTTAAATATAGGCAAAAGTACAAGTGCCTCAAAACTGTGTGAGTAAATGTACTTAGTTACTCTCCAGCAGCACACACACACACACACACACACACACACAGAGCTGAAGGTCATTCTTGGTCCTCGGAAACGGAGGCGGAGTGAGAGGTCTGTTGTGTCTCCTCCTCTGTGCCGCTCTCCTCCGCTCCGTCTCCTCCGCTAGCTTAGCCTGCTAGCTAGCAGCCCAGGTAAACATGGCCATGTCGCAGGCTCTGTCAGAGGAGGAGTTTCATCGGATGCAGGTGAGAAAAACAGGACAGCTGTGATTTCGTGTCGGTGGGCTCACAGACAGGCAGCTGTCAGTGCTGTGAACAACACCTGTCAGCTCGGCAGACAGGTGCGGCATCAGTGCCACAGACGTCCGCTGGCTAATGCTAACCGTTAGCCGTGCGGGTGGGAGTAGATAACGGTGTCGCGCTCTGCGGCTCCTGTTGTTTTTATTAATTTAACGGTGTCATGGAGATGACGGTCAGTCTGAGCTCACAGACAAACTGGGAGAAATGTCTTTAATACACAGCCTGCCACGGTATGCTAGCTCGGTGTCAGCTAACCTAGCTTAGCCTCCTCCTCCTCTGCAGGGAAAAATGGTTCCATGTAGCTTTCCTGCTGCTAGCCTGTAATTTTATCTGTCAGTTAGCTAACACGTTAGCATCCACGGGACACTCGGCCAAATGAGAGTCACGGGATCTGAGTCAGGCTAACAGACAGCGGTGCTGTTGTTCATCTGGTTAGCTCAGTGTTAGCTGTGGTTTGGTGCAAAGTGACGATATGAGCCATAAATAATAAAACACACAGTGAGTGTTAACGTGAAGAGGAAGAGCTCAGACACACACACTGACACCTGTTAGCATGCTAACTGCTCACACACTGTACTGACAGAAGCTGCTCACTCATTAAGGTTCTGGTCATCAGCTTGACGTCTTGACTGGACTCTGTTCTGATGCTAACAGAGGAGCTGATGGTCTCCACCTGTGAGCCTGATGCTAACTCTGCATGCTAACAGTCTGGAGCTGGAGGCGTTTTCATTTGTATGTGTGAAATAAGAATTCATCACCTGCACTGTTGCTTTTCTGTTCTTTTAAAGGTGCATTATGTGAGATTCTAGTTGAACACATACAAAAATGAACTTAAATAAAGAGTTGATGTTATGATGTGTGTAGTGTTGCAGAGATGTAGCTGACGTCAGCATGCTAACCAGCTCCTGTCAGTGGTATAAACATTGATTCTCCGTGATCCCCCTCAGGACCGCTAGCTGCACATCTAACTGAGCTAATAAGCTAACAGCAGCAGTTAGTGGTTACACTCCCTACATGCTGCCCCCTGTTCGCTTTGAGAATGAATGTGACAGGTGTGTTACGTATCGCACCTTTAAATCATGATGGGTTCAGTTTGCAGATTGAGTGAAAGCAGAATAATGAAACATGATGATGAAGGTGATGAAGATGTTGATGATGATGTGTGTGTGTGTGTGTGTGTGTGTGTGTGTGTGTGTGTGTGTGCAGGCTCAGCTGTTGGAGCTGCGGACTCAGAACTACCAGCTGTCTGACGACCTCAGGAAGAACTCGACAGGTAGAAACACTCCGCTGTGCTTCATGATGATGATGATGATGGTGGTGATGGTGGTGATGATGATGATGATGATGATGGTGATGATGATGGTGGTGATGATGAAGCTGCTCTCTGTTTTGTTCATCGTCTCTTCATCACGTTCATGTTCAGATATTTGCCTGCAGTCACAAACGAGTGATTTCTCAGATGGACACATTAGACAAACGTAACAGAACTGAAGGAAACGAGTGAAGCAGAAAACAGAATAATTTCATGGCAGTTTGATCAGGTTAATTCATAGTTTGAACGTGTCTCCTGTGAAGTCGTTATTAGTTAGTGTTAAATAAAAACGCTCTTGTTAAAGGAACAGTTCACCCCGTCGTCTCCTCTCTGCATGTTGATGTGAAGTTTCATCGTCCACAAAACAACTGAAACTTTATTGTGAAAACTGAGATTGTAGAATCAGTCGAGGCTGCTGATGACATCACATCCTGCTGCAGAGTGATTCTGATAATCGTCTTTATTGACACAGAAAGTTATTGATTATTAATCCGTAACATTGAAATGTGTTAAAGAAAGTAAATCCACAATGTTAAAGATGAAATACTTTTAAATGTCTGAAACTATCTGTAGATTTACATCCTGCTGATGAAAAACAAACATTATTATTATTATTATTATTATTATTATTATTGAACAAACCTCATATCAGCAGAATTTAACTGCAGTTAAATAAACTTTTAGCTGTGGAGAATCAACGAAACCTAAAAAATAACTTTGAAACGACTTTAACTGATAATATAGAATATAATAAAAGTTATTTTATCTTCAGAATCAGTGAATATTTGTCTTGTTTTATCTCAAACATCTGATTTATTGATCGTTCCTGTTGAACTGTGTGAATAAAGTTTTCAGGATCTGTTTAAAGTTTAATGAGGAGGATTCTGTTTCAGAGCTGAACGCCGTCCGTCAGAAGAATGTGGTTCTGGAGAGAGATTTCATCAAAGCGCAGAAGGTGATCAATACTTCACATTAATGATGAGTGATGTCGTCCAGCTCGTATTGATCAGCTGCTGTTTAATGAATGATTTGTCTTTTTGTCTCTCAGGCGCTGAACAAGAGCAAGAAGGCTCAGGTGAGTTCACACACACACACACACACACACAGACACACACACACACACACAGACACACACACACACACACACACACAGATTTCTGCAGTGTTCCTTCAGTTTACGTGTGAAGATGAAGACGTGGATGTTTTATGATATGATAACTTCCCGTCACATGTTGTTGTGTTGTTGTTGTTGTGTTGCTGTTGTTGTGATGGTGTTGTTGTTGTTGTGTTGCTGTTGTTGTGATGGTGTTGTTGTTGTTGTGTTGCTGTTGTTGTGATGGTGTTGTTGTTGTTGTGTTGCTGTTGTTGTGATGGTGTTGTTGTTGTTGTGTTGCTGCAGGAGGTGGAGGCTCTGCTGAGTGAGAACGAGATGCTTCAGGGGAAACTTCACAGTCAGGAGGACGACTTCAGGCTGCAGAACAGCACGCTGATGACAGAACTCTCCAAAGTAACTTCACTTTTATTTCACAGTAACAATATAAATGTTTTATTCCACTGAGCGACGCAGCAGGTGGAGCAGAAGTTCTGTCACTGCTCCGTCACACAGGATGCATTCAGGAACAGCTCAGGGTGTCGGTGTTCTGTACTTCTTCTCTCTGAAGTCTCGGCGGGTCAGAAGTGTCTCAGCTGAACGTGGTTCTGACTGAGGCTGTGTCTCAGTTCAGGTGTGCATCCTTCAGAGGAGCATCTGAAGGCTGATTACATCCCAACATGAAGGCTGTCCCAGTCTGAAGCTCCTCCAGATGCTCCTTCTTCTCCCTGTTTCTGGAGGATGCACCGCTACGATCCTTCGTGGCCTCACATATCCCAAGATGCTTTGCGCGCCCGAAAAAGAAGAAAGAAAGAGAGAAAATGGCGACATCATGTGGTGTAGATCGTCACTTTCGCGGGCCTGGACGGCAGAAATGGTGACGTAAGAGTAAAACATCTGGTTATGCAACCAGGAAATGCTCCAAAGGCTAGACCGTCACATTTAACAACAGCTGACGAGGTTAACAAGGTCTCTCTGAAGGACTCGCCTTCAAAGACCACAAAGGCCGAGTCCTTCAGAGGATGCAGACCCTGAGCTGAGATCAGGGATTAAAGTTCTCCGTCACTACAACAGATTTCCATCATTCCATCTTCACAGAGGCGACTTATGAGATCGATGTAGATCGGAGGAGAACAACTGTTGATCTTTATTAACAGATTGTCACACTCTGCAGCCAATGGTATCGTTAACAGCCTGACCAATGACAGTGTAGTGACCCACACAGGGCGGGATCTAAACATGGAGTGGCGCTAACGTTTAGCTGGTTAGCTAGCAAGGACTCGTCGCGCTGCTACTTTATCAATTAGTTTCTGAGTTTAGTCAACACGTGAGAACTCGCCTGACACAGAGAGTCTCCTGTTGTGTGCTACATGTGTGAAATAACAACTACAGTCTGGACTTTGTCTGCAGTGTATCTGTGTAAACGGCTTCAGCGTCTCTCCCCTCTGGCACCGTGAGTTACCATGGTTACAGGAACGCCCTGAAAATTTATAATGATCAATAAGAAGTGTTTGGTTAGTTTGACTGTACAAAATCATGAATGTAGCCTGATTGTAGCTCAATGCTGAAATCTTGTGTAAAGCCTCAGAGCTTCTTTGATTATTAACAGCATGTTAGTGATGACAGAAAGGTGATAACTCTCCATCAGACTGACAAGGCTGATAAAGTTGCTGTTTGTATGATGTATTTTCCTGTTAAACAATAAGAGGCTCACTTTAACAATATTATTGATAATGATGATGAGAAGAAGAAGAAGTAGAAAACTGGCGTACTGAAAAGTTCTGTAGATGGTTGATTATTTGAAAGAGTAAATCTTGAGAGAAGCTCGGGGGGAAAAAAAGCCCCGTTTGATTTCATAGGTTGAAAAGACAAAAAAAAATGAAGTGTGAATAGAACAGCTGTTCAGATCCTCCTCCTGTAAAACACTGTTGGTAAATATTTAAACGTGACGTCTGCGTTAGAGAACAGGGTGTGAGGTGAGGCTGTAACTCTTATCTTGTTTTTATAGCACGTGTTGAGTAACGTGCCCTGTAACATGTTTCACACATGACAGATTGGGAATATGACTTGGCTACAGCTCGAAAAACATTCAGTCAAAAGATATTTTTTTCTTTAATCGATATGAGACAAAGTATCTCAGCTCGTCGGTTCCACTGAGGAGATGATAAGTTGTTAATCTTGGTTCTGTTCTGGGTTCTTCCAGCTGTGCACGCAGATCGAGCAGCTGGAGCAGGAGAACCAGGGCCTGAAGGAGCGAGGAGCCGCCGCTGCGTCCAGCGCACCGCCCAACTCCACCTCCGGCCCGGTTGATGGAGAACTTCTCCGCCTGCAGGCTGAGAACTCCACCCTGCAGAAGAAGATGAAAGGTGTGTAATCTTCTCCACCTTCTCTGTTTGACGGAGCCGCCAGGAGCCGTGTGACGTCTGTTTGTGTCTCTGCAGAACCCTCGAAATGTTCTGTGTACGACCCACATGTTCTGTTGACGGGTTTCATGTTCTGTTAGAGATCTCAGAGTTCATCTCTTCACAAAACAAGACCAGGTCCAAACAGTTTCCAGATTTTAATGTCAGGATTGTTTTCTGGACTGAAGCTGTCAGAATAGGTCCGAGCAGAACCTGAACACGTGCAGAACCTGAACACGTGCAGGACCTGAACACGTGCAGAACCTGAACACGTGCAGGACCTGAACACGAGCAGAACCTGAACACGTGCAGAACCTGAACACGTGCAGGACCTGAACACGTGCAGGACCTGAACACGTGCAGAACCTGAACACAGATTCTCATGATCATGTTTTTAGTAAAAGTCTTGGTTCATTAGTTGAAGACGACCCATGGTTCTGCTCACACTGTGGTTCTGCTGCAGCCCTTCAGGAGCGGTTCGATAAAGAGCTGCAGAGCGCCACCACGGAGACCGACGGGTCGGCCGGCGCCAACGGAGTCTCTGATGTCACGGGGCGAGGGGAGGAGCCGGCAGCAGAGGGAGCCAATGACAGACTGGAACAGGTGACGGTCGCTCCGGTTCTTAGAAAGTTCTGCTGAGGTTTCACTCAGATTTAAATGAGCTGGTGAGGAAAAGTTCTACGGTTCTGTAAAGTGTCTGTCGTGTTTGTTCTTGTTGCAGTCGGAGGCTCAGCTGGAGCGAACAGGGAAACAGCTTCACGGTGAGTTCTGGTTCTGTTCATCACCTTTGTAGAACCGACTCTGTTCTTCTCATGTGATCCACATGACGGACTCGGATCAGAACCAGCCCGTAACTGTGTTCACATGAAGTTTGCTGATTTTATTTAACAGTAAACATTTAAAACAGTCGACTCACATGAGAAGAAGCAGAGTTCTGCTCAGTCGGGTCTCTACAGGGTCGGTTCTGCCTCGCTTTTGTTCTCTTCAAGCTTTTAAAGAAACGTTTGACTGAACTTTTGTTTCTTCTTCTGCTCGATGTCCGTTTCATTTAAATCATTCAAACAAACGAATGATTAAATCACACAGACGACTTTGTCCAGTCGTCGTCTGGCTTTGAGTGTCAGTCCGACCCGAGATTCCACCAGAACCGTGTCGGCCGCGTCACGTCTCAAACACGCCAGCAGAGCTGATGGTTTCACTGTCGTCTCTGTGTGACTTCAGCAGTTCGCTGAGCTGCGTATCAGATACGCAGGACTTTTATTTCACAAACACAAGTTCTTCTGCTGATCCTTCGGTCGGGAACTTCCTGTTGTTGTTTTTATAACACAGACCTGTAACTGATCATGTGATTATCACCGAGCTCCTCAGTCTGGTGACACCAGCTGTTCACCGGACGCAAAACACAGCTGCTGGGTCGCCGGACGGCAGAACCAGACCAGAGCCGTAACGCAGCGGACACGTACCTGGTGGAATCACAGGGTAATAAAGGAACAGTTCACCTATAAAGTGAACCCAGTCCGCCTCTCCTCCAGTCAGGTGACGTGTCGAGGTCCACAGAACAGTTCTGGAGCTTCACAGTGAAACAGAGTCGCAGCATTCTGCTGAACAACTGAAGCAGCTGAAACTGAACACTAAAACTGCTGTTAGCACTTCCTGTTAGCACTTCCTGTTAGCACTTCCTGTTAGCAGTGAACCTGTTGATGTTCTGACAGCGTCACTGGTTCACTGTGGTACTGAAGGAAACTGAGTTCTGCTGGTGTGAGGAGGATTATGGACTCATGTTTTCTCCCTCCTGTCGATGTCGAGCTGCACGCTGACACTTTCAGTTCAGCAGCGACTGACACAGGATGTAAATAAGGAGCCATTTTGTGTTTAGTGGAAGCGTCACCTGACTCCCGTCATGGTGGAGGAGATGATGACTGGACTTTACTGCTGCAGTGAACTGATCCTGGATCAGTCTGGTGATATTCTCTATTTCTCTAACTGTCGTCAGATTTCATAATTCGGCTCAAATACAACACGTCCTCAGTTCTGTCTCACTTCCTGTCTTTGGCGCTCGGCTCAAAGCTCATTGGTTCCCACTGAACCCCCCAAAGAAAAGAATAGTTTCATGTTTAAGAACAGGAACAAACAGTCGATGACACACTGAGGAGGTGCGTTCACTGTCGGGTTGTTCTGGAAAAGTAAAGAATGTCACCAGAGTGTCGTAGCTGAGAGAACAAACGATGGTCAGGTTGTTTTTATTGATTTCACACAAACAAGTTGAATCCTTAAAGGACCAGACTGGATCCTGACAGATAATTCATCAACATGTCAGTGTGAAGAGAGCAGACTGATGGTGCGTTCAAGGACACTCATGTAGGCAGAGACACACCTAAAGATCAAATAGTTAATTGATTTCTTGTATTAAATAACTTTAAAATGCTGTTTATACATTTTACTGTTATTAAGTTGAAAGTATGAACATGAAACTTTATGAATAAGTGTCCGACTGCAGCTTCTGTTCCTGTTCAGTGTCCTTGAACGCATCACTTCAGAGACTTTTAACGAACACTGATGACGTCAGTTTAACGAGCTGACTCAACACGACGGCGGTGGATCGAGATGACTTAAATCTGATGTGTAGTTGAGATAAACCTGTTTTGGCACCAGTGTGGCCCTTCACCGTGTTCGTCACCCTCAATTCTCAAATATTGTCCGTTATTTACCTTCAGACAGACATTGATCAGTTTCTCTGTTATTATTTGAATTCTGGCTCCTGATTTGAGAATTAAGGGTGACGTTACAGCCCGGCTTCATCTGAGCGTAGAGCAGCTAGCTGGCTCGAAGGCAGACACACACTCCACCTGAAACTGTCAAACTGTGAACATCAGACCACTAAAGATCCACCAGGATGTAAAGACGCGTCGGAGAGGAAGTCTGGGCTCCACATTCTGGAGTTTTCTGGCAAAGCTGCAAAGCCAAAAACTGACGTGTGTCGGTATCAGAGCTCTGACACAAAACAGTCTGAACACAAACGTCAGAGCTGATGTGTTGATGGGGCTCTGATGGAGTTCAGGAGGGTGTTTGTGTGAATGTTTCTCATTCTGACTTCTGACGTCATCAATCTCACTGAGTGTGTCGCTGGACGTCTTTGAGTCCATATCAAAGTTTTACTAAAGTTGCTGAATGCTTTTCTTGAGATTCCTGAATTGATTTTATAGAACTAACGCTTTGTTAGCTCGATGCTAACATGTGATAGTGCTAATGAAGTCCTTGTAGTGCTGCATCGATGAGACGGGAGACTGACTGACAGCTGACGTGACTGATTAAACGTTTTCACATCGTCTGCTGTTCAGAAAGCAAACAAATGATCAGTAGATCATGATAGTTTAGTATCAGAGGTATCAGGAGTGAGTTTATCTGTTTGTTTGTTTGTTTGTTTGGTTCAGTTGTCGATGTTAGCAGTTTCAACATGATGACGTCTCTAGTAATGAAGTTCTGGATGAGAAACGTTCAGATAAACACGGCGTCAGTGAACGCCTCCGACGCGTCACAGTCGGTGTTTGGCTTTGCAGCTGGGCCGGACTCGGACCGGGTCGGCCTCCTCAGGCGTGGCGCTGTAGTGTGTGTCTGGCCTAACGGACTGCCCCCTGCTGTGTGCGGCGCCCCCTTTAGGCCGGTCAGAGACGAGCGTAGAGGAGATTGTAGCTAAGCAGGCAGCGATAGGCTGGTCGGCTGCTCTCTGTCCAATAACTCACTGCTTTGGACCAGAGCTGGAGATGGCACTGACCACCGAGCAGGAGGAGAAGAGGCTGCTGAGGGAGCAGGTCCACCACCTGGAGGTACTGACACACACCTGACGCACACACCTGACACACACACACACACACACACACACACCTGACACACACACACCTGACGCACACACCTGACACACACACACACACCTGACACACACCTGACACACACACACACACCAGAGACACACACACACACCAGAGACACACACACACCAGAGACACACACATGACACACACATGACAAATAAAACGTTCAGGACACATAAAAGTGTTTTGATGTAAAAACCTTTTTTAGTGTAAAGAAAACATCAAACAATGTAGAATTCTGTTGTTCTGGAATGTATTGATTAATGTTATTTTACTAAACCTGATAACTGAATTGATTTGTGGGTACACTCGCTGATCCTGGGTCAGAATATTGATGATCTGGCGCCGGATGATCCGTCTCTCTACAAAGACTCAGAGTTCCCATCACTCCTAAAGTTTCTCTGCATTCATCAGCTAAGAAGTTTATTAATCAGGCGGTGAGAGATGAAGAGTCTCTGCATGTGTTCACATCGAGCAGCGACGCTGAAGGAGAACGTGAGACTGAGATTGTTTCATACCGGAGATGTTTACGTGTCGACACATTTAGTTTGAACTGGGGCTGGGAGATATATCGAATATACTCGATGTACCGCGGCTTGTTCTCTGTGGGATGTAGAAAATGACATACATACATTCAATTGTCACGCAGTTGCTTTTAGTCGCGGGCACTGAGCTACAGGTTTCTCTCACTCTCTCTCATCTCGCATCAGATAAAACAAACGCACCTAGTTACGTACATCACATTCTGTCGTGCGTGCCCGTTATACGCCCGGCAGCATGTAGCAGCAGAGACCTCAGGTAGCGGCAGCAGGTGCTTTGACAAATGGAGGGAGAATTAATTCCCAAGAAAAACAACGCAGGCTCCATTGTCGGGCGGTGGTTTGGGTACCAGAGGGAGGACGATGAACAAATAAAGTTAATATGTAAAGTATGCCGCAAAACTTGTTGTTTGAAATGTTATTAGTGACATCATGCACAAAAAGGCACTTTATTTTATTTATTTGTATAAATATTGTACAAAATGTGCACTTTAATTTAGCTTTTTTTTATACATCATATTAGTTACATCATGCATAAAAGACACTTTATTTGTTTTGAAATGAAATGTTTACTGCTTATTAACTGTTTAATAAATACAGTTTTGATAAATTTGTTTAGTTGTGATTTTACCCTTTTGGCATGAATGTTTAAAATCAGCATATATTAATGCGGTATGAACAAAGTGTTAATTCATGGCTAAGGGAAAATATCGAGATATATATCGTGTATCGTGACATGGCCCAAAAATATCGGGATATTAGTAAAAGGCCGTATCGCCCGGCACTAGTTTGAATCGACTTGTTCAGGTGAGACAGTTCACTGATTTATCAGAACGATGCAGACGAACAGTTTGAGCTTTAAACTGAGGACGGAAGAACTTTGATAAACCTCAGAGTGCAGATCAATATGAGATCAATATGAGATCAATATGAGATCAATACGAGATCAATACGAGTCAGAGGATGAAGTGAAGCTGCATGTTTGATGGATTCAGACACGGTGAACTTCATCCTCAGCTTCTGGATGTCAGGACTCACATATGAACTCCTAAATACACAAGTTTCAAATCTGATCAATATTTCCTTCTGAAATGTTTAAACCAAACCAGCTTCTGTTCACTCGACTCATTCCGTCTTCTGTCGTCTGCAGGCGTCCAAACAGGCTGAAATCACCAAACTGCAGGAAGAGATAACAAAGGTAAACGTTACAACTCGTCACTGATCAGCATCGTTAGTCTTTATTCTTCCATCACAGCTGCAACGATTAGTTGATTATTCAGTCCGTCAATCAAAAGATGATAATCGATCAAGTCATATTTTGTTCTCTAAAGTGTCAAACATCATCTGGTTCCAGCTTCTTAGATGTGAAGATTTCCTGCTTTTCTTTGTCAGTTCTGATAATAAATGATGAGACTTAAAGACGTCACATTGATCTCTGGGACATCATGAAGATAATCAGCAGATTAAACTTAAACATTCAAATGAGCCAGTGTAGAAATATTACATCGCACATTTAATTTTGATTTCCTGTCTGTTTCTGTCTGTCTGTCTGCCTGTCTGTCTGCCTGTCTGTCTGTTTCTGTCTGTCTGTCTGTCTGTCTGTCTGTTTGTCTGTTTCTGTCTGTTTCTGTCTGTCTGTCTGTCTGTCTGCCTGTCTGTCTGCCTGTCTGTCTGTTTCTGTCTGTCTGTCTGTCTGTCTGTCTGCCTGTCTGTCTGCCTGTCTGTCTGTTTCTGTCTGTCTGTCTGTCTGTTTCTGTCTGTCTGTCTGCCTGTCTGCCTGTCTGTCTGTTTCTGTCTGTTTCTGTCTGTCTGTCTGTTTCTGTCTGTCTGTCTGTTTCTGTCTGTCTGTTTCTGTCTGTTTCTGTCTGTCTGTCTGTCTGTCTGTCTGTCTGTCTGTTTCTGTCTGTCTGTCTGTCTGTCTGTTTCTGTCTGTTTCTGTCTGTCTGTTTCTGTCTGTCTGTCTGTTTCTGTCTGTCTGTCTGTTTCTGTCTGTTTCTGTCTGTCTGTCTGTCTGTTTCTGTCTGTCTTTCTGTCTGTCCTCCAGCTGTCTGACAAGTTAAAGAAGAAGCAGGAGAGGTGAGACTCTTTCCTCTTCCTTCACTCCTGTAGGAAACACAACATTTATACATTTAACTCTTAAAGATTTTAGACATTAGAAGTTTATCTGCACGGTGTTGTAGTTGCAGTTCTTCTCCTCTGGGGGGCGTTCAGGTTGGAGGAACATGAAGAGCTGCAGCGACCTGACTGTCGATCATAAACTCTGTTTCTGTTGTTCTGTCTCAGTTTCCAGCGTCTGCAGGGAGAGAAGGAGGTTCTGTACAACGACAGCAGGTCAGAACCACAGTTCTACTGCAGCTCGGTCTCACTGTGCTGACTGTGTGTTGTTCTGTACTGCAGATGTCCACATGTTGTTCATTCTTTATTGTCTGCAGGACAAAAATTGATGAGATCAACCAAAGGAAGGAGGAGGAGCTGAAGGCCATGAACCTCCGCATCCAGAAACTACAGACCGACCTCATGGCAGCCAATCAGGTCTGAGATCAGTTACACACAGCCACACAATGCACACAACGTCTCTGCATTACAAAATACTTCAGGTGGAAACAGACAACTTTTCCAACCAGTGCTGTTCATGTTAGTCGCTGTCGCAAAGACAACAGATCACTTTGTTTGTCTCAGAGAAACAACGACCAAAGACACAAAACAGAACGTGAGTTTATTTATTCACTGAGTCTCTAATTGAGACGTGATAGAAGTGTAATCATCCTGACTGATCGACAGGCGGCTTCATTTCTCTGGCAGATTTTGCTCCTGCTGGCAGAAAGAAAAGAGTATTGACAGTGACGTTCACACGGACGTGTAGTCTGAAGTCATGAAACACAGAAATCACTCGACATATTTGCACATTCAGTTCCTTCGACCAAAGTGTTTTCAGTTAAATGTGTGTTTCCACCACAGGCTGAAGATATGTTCATGTTTTGATCAGTGACTTTAAAGCTCTTACATGAGTTAAACACAGTTTGTCTCATGAGGACTCGTGTCTGACGGGCAGTTAGTTGGGATGGAGAGAAGAAAAGACTCATCATCAGTCTGAGTTTTTATTTCGATGATTGAATTGAACGCTTGAGTTTCAATTAAGAATACAAATTCCTGACAACTTTTATTATTTAACTTCCACAGCTGGAAACAGCAGCAGAACTGCAGCTGCGACCCGAATCAGCAGAAGGAAACATGAATCTGCTCATGACAGAGAGGCTACATGTCTAAGCTAACTAAACTAGCTAATGTGACGAGGATTCATGTTTACATCCCACGCTGTCACGAGCCTTTCATCCATGAGTAGATTCACGATTGTAATAAAATAGTTCCTGATCGTTTCAGTTTCACAGAGCTTCTACTGTGGCGGCTGACCTCAAGTCAGTTTTAATCCAAAGTGACTGAAGTGTGTTTGTGTTTTGGATCAGATGACGGCAGAGCTGAGAGAGCAGCTGCAGAGCAGAGAGAAGGAGCACGAACTGGCTGTCCACACTCTGAAAGACCAGGTAACACACACACACACACACACACACACACACACACACACACACACACACACACAGGTAGACCTGTACCTGTGAGCTTTTAACCTTCATCACATACTGTCAGATCTCAGGTCAGCAGCAGGAGTTTAGCAACATCCACATGAAGACACATGTTGGGCGTGAGATTCAGTTTCAGTCTTCACACATCTGCAAATACTGAAACTTAAAGTAAATGAGGGCTGAGGAGACAAGAAGGGAAGGAGGGAGGAAACAAGGAATCAAAGTGAGGGTTTTAAGGAGGAAGTAGAGTGAAACTGATGACTGTAGGATCTGCTTCCTGTTTCTTACTTTCACTGCCGAAGTGATTCAGCCATGAAAAATGGCTTCATATTCACAACAAAGGACAGATCTGAAATCAGTTTCAGTTTGGCAGTGAGACGTCCGGCTGTCTTTCCTGCTGCTGTCTGTCTGTTTCTGACCTGTTTGTCTCCTCTTGTCTTGTCTCCTCCTCCCTTCTCTCCTCCCTTCTCTCCTCTTCTCTCCTCTTGTCTCCTCTCCTCTCCTCTTCTCTCCTCTCCTCTCCTCTTCTCTCCTCTCCTCTCCTCTTGTCTCCTCCTCCCTTCTCTCCTCTTGTCTGTTTCTGTCTCCTCTTCTCTTCTCTCCTCTTGTCTGTTTCTGTCTCCTCTTCTCTCCTCTTCTCTCCTCTTCTCTCCTCTTGTCTCCTCTTGTCTCCTCTTCTCTCCTCTTCTCTCCTCTTCTCTCCTCTTGTCTGTTTCTGTCTCCTCTCCTCTTGTCTCCTCCTCCCTTCTCTCCTCTTCTCTCCTCTTCTCTTGTCTCCTCCTCCCTTCTCTCCTCTTCTCTCCTCTCCTCTTGTCTCCTCCTCCCTTCTCTCCTCTTGTCTCCTCTTCTCTGTTCTGTCTCCTCTCTCGTCTTCTTTTTTTGTCATCTCTCCTCGTTTCCATCCCTTCTTCTTCTGTTGTCTTTATTCCTCTTGCTGACTTTTTACTTTAATCGGTCCTCTTCGGTTCTCTTCTCTGGTTTCTCTCTGTTCTGTTTGGTTCTGTCGGTCCCGTTCTCTCTGCTGCCGCCTGCCTATGGTGCACTGGTACTGCAGGTAGCCAATCAGAGCGCAGTCAGTCAGGAGCAGGTGGACAACATCCTGCAGGAGAACGATGCTCTGAGGACAAACCTAGCTGCTCTAGAACAGGTAATGAACCAAGAGAACATCATCCAGAAGGTTCTCAGTGGAACCTTACTGCCATAAAGTGTCTGGTATACCTGAAGAACGTTACATAGAACCAGAACACTGTGTCTCTGGGGACCAGAACTGCTAATGTACCTGGAGAACTTCATATAGAAGCTAAACTCCAAAACACTCCTCTGAGTTCTAATCATAGAACCGCTAATGTACTCAGAGAACATGACAGAACCAGAGCAAAACACCCAGAACATTCAGGTTTTTACTTAATCTGGAACAAGGTTCTGAAGCTGGTCACAAAACTAAAGGTCTGATGGTCTGAAACTTACTAAAGTCTCCAGAACCTTGTGTAGAACCCGTAATACTGCTCTGGATTAATGCAACAAAACTTAGAACCAGCCTAGAACCATGAACCACGTCTGTAGTCGGGACTCATGACTGAGTAACGGGTTTAAAGACAGACACCGGTTCCTCAACTAGAACTTAACCGCCCTGGAACAGTTCACAGTTATCACTAAATTGATATCGGTAACCCAACTCTAGAACTGAGTTCTGAGGACTAACAGGAACAGGTGTAATATACAAACACTAACTGGGTTTGGACCTGTGACACGTTCCACAGGAGAACACGGCTCTCAGGACCAATCTTTGCGCTCTTGAACAGGTAATTATGTCTCAGACCGGAGCTAGAACCCTTTTCTAGAACCTTAACCTTACAGTGATGGTGTGAAACTAATGTAGTCGCCCAGAACCCTGCGTAGAACTCCTTAAAACCATTAACAGCTTTAGATGTAGAACTCTAACTCTGGTGGCTGTTAGAACAACAGAACCTTTATTACTTTATCATAAACCACATCTGTACTCAGGACTCATCAGTCGGATCAGTGAGTATTGATGAGCTGTAGAACAAACGGAGAGCTGACCCTGATCTGGATCCGATCTGGATCCGATCTGAACCTTTCCTTCCTTGTGTCACATGTTAGCCTGACTTCCAGAACTCCTCCTCGCTGATGTCTGAGGGATTAAAGGTGTAAAATAGATATTTTGTAAATGTAGCTATTACTGTATACTGAGAGTTCACACAGTGGTTATGCTAAGCTAACTGATGCTACTTATTCACAAAGTCAAAGGTTATTAACGTAACGTTTCATACTGTGAGGTACGTTGTTTTATTTTTGTGAGATGTAATTTAAATCTTTCCGATTGAACCTTTTACAGCATTTATCGAGTGTCAGCTCAGATGTGACAGTTTCTAACTTGGTTTGATATCGCAGCGAAGAACCGGCGAAACATTGAGCATACATTTTTTGATTCTTATTAAAAGATAAATATAACATATTTGTGTCCTGTGTGTTAAGAATAACGACGTTAACAACAGCTTCAAATATTCAGTGTTGACATTTTGATATTTGAGAAGCAGCAACACAAAGTAACAACTTATGTCTGTACAAGAACTAGTCAGTGAGCTGTTTTGGTTTCGTGATGATAAAACTACACGTGGCCACTTGACGTTAGCACGAAGCTAGCTCTGAGCTGAGGAAGCGCTGCAGACACAGACGACAGCGACTTTATAGGATTCACATGAAGTAGAACTCCATCTGACTCTGCAGCCACAGATACTGAACTGAACTCATCAGGCTGAGCACTGATGGGAGGCCGTTTTAAAAGATTCAGATGATACATGAAGTTTTGGTTCCGTGTGCAGATCCAGACGGTGAAGACGCAGGAGATGAACCTGTTGCGTGAGCAGCAGGAGGCGCTGACGGCCGAGCTGCAGCAGAGACGAGCCGAGCAGGAGAGTCTGTTGGCCCAGAGAGACGACCTGGACTCACAGCTGCAGGTACCACGTTTCTCAAGTACTCTGAGTATTTGAATTTAATGCAGATTAAACTTGTACACCACATGTCAGGGAAGTCGTTAAAGACTTTTTACTCTGAGTACATCACCTTCACTATAAACTTGATCATCACTGAATTAAAACAACTTTTGTGTCGTGAACCTTATTATCATTATTCTGTCTGGCTTTAAAGATCCATAATCAACCTGCACTGCTGATGGATCACTTCACAGGACAACACGATCAATATTTCACTAAAACAATAACTCATCATTAGATTCATCACAAAAACAACACGAGTGTGTTTCCTCGTTTGTTCTCTGCTCACATTGTGTCTGTTCCTCGTGTCCTCACTCAGACTTCAAGGACCGATCCACGAAACCTTATTGACACGTTTTTATTAGTGATCTCTAAAAACTCAGTTTGTTCTTATTCTGATTTCTGTCTTTGATTTTTCTCCTTCAGGAGTCGAGTTTCGCCAACAGGAAGTTGTTGGAGCAGTTAACAGAAGAAGGACAAGAGAAGGAGAAGCTGCTGAGAGAGCTGGAGGAGGCGAAGAAGGTGCACACACACACACGCAGACACACACACACGCAGACACACACCAACACACACACACACACACACTCAGACACACACACACGCAGACACACACACACACACACACACGCACACTTGTTTGTATCTCTGTATTAGGATGTGCATATCACGAACACAGAAAGACTCATCAGAGATATTAAGCTTCTAAACACACTAACGATTATCACAACATTGTGTGTGTGTGTGTGTGTGTGTGTGTGTGTGTGTGAGCAGACAGCAGAGAAGAGGAAGGCCATGTTGGATGATATGGCCATTCAGCTGAGCCAGGAGAAGTCTGACCACAAGGAGGCGCTGTCAGACCTCAAACTGCAGCATGAGAAGGAGGTGAGACACCACGAGCTGCTCCTCTTCTGTTTCCTGTTTCCTCTCCAAAATAAAGAATGCACAAATACAAACCAGCTTATTTGTGAGTAAAGTCTAAGTTCTGTCTGTTGATGTTGGTTCTCCCTCTCTCAGGTTCTCGGGGTGAGAGCTCGATATGAGAAGGAGCTCCGAGGACTCCACGAAGACAAGAATCGCTCGGAGGAGGAGATCCGACAGCAGCTTAGAGAAGAAAAGGTAAACAAACAGGCAGAAAAAGAAAGAAGGAGGCAGGATGTGGACAGGAAGGAGGAGCGACAGGGAGAGGGAGGTGGGGCGGAGGAGGAGGTTAAGAAGAGGAACAAGAAGAAAGTCTGACAAGTTTGAAACAGATAAAAGTTTTTCTCTCAGCAGCGATCTGCTGACAGTCCTCGTGTCTTTGAGAAAACACTGGTCATATATGATTATTACACGTTACATTATTATATATTACATCATGTGTGTTTGTGTTTTCAGGCTCGGACCAAAGAGCTGGAGGGTCTTCAGCAGAAGGTGGAGGAGCTGCAGGCTCAGGTTCTGTCCATGGAGGGAACCAAAGGATGGTTCGAGAGGCGACTCAAGGAGGCCGAGGTCAGTCTGACGTTAACTCACCAGCTTCTTACCGCTCCGATCAGACGCAGCACAGTTTCTACAGCGGGAGGCTGCTGGTTCAGACTGTTTCTCTGTCTAGAGGCTGTTTGGAAACAAACTCGGCTTAAATGAGAAGCAGTTCTCTTGTATTCAGATGTGGTTTATTCACAGAGTTGCTAACGATCTACTAATGAGGAAGTGAACGACTTCTAGCTCGACAGTTAACGGTACAGATCTGTGAGTTTACTTCACAACACAGTCACTGTTTAGCTGAATGGGGCGGCAGTAGCTCAGTCGGTAGAGACTCGGCTTGGGGAGGGTGGGTCGGTTCAAGTCCAGCTACTGACCACAATATGGAAGTGGACTGGTGCCAGTTCACTTCCTGGCTTACTGTCGAGGTGCCCTTGAGCAAGGTACCAAACCCCCCATATGCTCCCCGGGCGCTGTCACAGCAGCCCACTGCTCCGAGCTGGCAGGGTGTGTGTGTGTGTGTGTGTGTGTGTATTTGTGTATACTTACAATATGCAGCTAGAGATGGTTCAAATGCAGAGAACAAATTTCGGGTGTTATATACCGTATTGACCCGAATATAGGACGACCCTGATTATAAGACGACCCCTCTTTTCTAGACTAATCTTCAGAAAAAGACTCTGATAACCAAAATTCGATTCTCAATAACAAACTCACATACCCTCCTGTCAGTCTCTTGGAAGCGGCCGCTTAGAGGACCACGATAAGCTTTTCTCTTACTGTTAGCGTTTTCAGACGATCTTTTTGGACCCGCCATCTTCGGACGTTACACTCCGTAACTCCATATTTCTTGGCTGGCTGACAGTTGTTTGGCGCCTCCGCTGCATTGATCACCATTATCTTAAAATCAGCATCATAGCTCCGCCTCAGATGTCTGTTAACTTGCCACACTTGATCCACTTTGCTCCGTAAAATCACCGCGTCTCTCCATTTTTCATCTCCTGTCACTTCTTCTCCGCTGTGATTGACAGATAACCGCAGCCACAGTGTCAGTGACGTCTCTACAATAAGCTGGCGCCCTCTGCCGTTGCGGTCGTGTAGCGACCCAGACAATTATCAGCATGTGTCAACGGTTAGACCCCGATTATAAGACGACCCCACTTTTTCCACATAATTTACATCGAAAAAAACCTCGTCCTATATTCGGGTCAATACGGTAATATCTGATAAATAATTTCCCCCCGGGGATTGATAAAGTATAAGAAAAGAAGGACGTGTGATTCACCCTGAAGAGGAAACAGAACAGAGAGTAGTTTTCACTTCATCACACTGTTGATGATGTCATTGTGTTACATGATGTCACTGTGTTGCAGCGCAGTGAATTTGCGTGAGAGGAGAGCGATTAAGAGAATATCGTTTTTGTGTGTTTGTTTATTCAGATACAATGAACTGACAGATCACAGTGTCAGTTATTGTTGACTGAAGCTGTTGAAGGTTTTACAGATTCAAGGCAGAATTATTTTAGGATTTTATGAAAATGAAGATACTGAAGTGACGTCACAGCACACAAAACACTGAAGTGTCACAGAGTAGTTCAGAGGATCACTACAGTGATTACCTGTAGTGTCTCCTGTGGGCGTGTCTATTCTGATAAACTGCCTCAAGTGATGTCACTCGAGTCAGTGTTGGCGGACGACTACAAGCTAGAAACTGAAACAAATCTGTGAAGAAACAGCAGAGCCGACTCCTCGCCTCTGCTGCAGGACACATTAACACACCACAACCTCTGGCGGTCATGTTGCATTGTGGGTAATGTGCACAGCAGGTTTAGACAAGAGAGAAGAATGTCTGGAGTAAAACACTCGGTCTGTTTCATTGTGTTGCTTCAGTTTTCATCCTTGTTTCATGTCCGACATGATTCCAAATGTGAAACTGAGTTCATTTCTGAATCTGTTGGTTTGATTTCTCTGCAGGAAAACATCGAGAAGAAGTCGCTGGAGCATCAGGACGAGATCGAGCGGCTGCAGAAGGAACACACACTTCAGCTAGAGGTACACACACACACACACACACACACACACGTGCGTTTTCAGAACAAAATGTTTCTGAGAGCTTCTTTGTAAATATAAATATAAGTGTCTGTGTGGGGGTGTTTGTTTATCCAGTCATTGTAGGTGTGTATTTTGTGTGTGTGTGTGTGTGTGTGTGTGTTGAATCCCTTCCAGCTCTAATTGAATGTGTGTTTCTAATTAAAGCATAGTTGTCTCCATGGTAACGCAGACGGGTTAAATCGTGTTAACAGCAGATCAGAGAGGAGGAGGCTCCAGTCTGTGACAGAGACTCTGAACATTCACACAGTCTGTCAGTGAACTGAGCTCCGTCAGCTCCGTCAGCTCGTTCAGCTCCGTCAGCTCCGTCAGCTCGTTCAGCTCCGTCAGCTCGTTCAGCTCCGTCAGCTCCGTCAGCTCCGTCAGCTCCGTCAGCTCCGTCAGCTCCATCAGCTCGTTCACCTCCGTCAGCTCGTTCAGCTCCATCAGCTCGTCAGCTTCGTCAGCTCCTTCAGCTCCGTCAGCTCCTTCAGCTCGTCAGCTTCGTCAGCTCCTTCAGCTCCGTCAGCTCCGTCAGCTCGTCAGCTTCGTCAGCTCCTTCAGCTCCGTCAGCTCCGTCAGCTCCGTCAGCTCCTTCAGCTCCGTCAGCTCCGTCAGCTCCATCAGCTCCTTCAGCTCCATCAGCTCCGTCAGCCCCGTCAGCTCCGTCAGCTCCGTCAGCTCCTTCAGCTCCGTCAGCTCCGTCAGCTCCTTCAGCTCCTTCAGCTCCGTCAGCTCCTTCAGCTCCTTCAGCTCCTTCAGCTCCGTCAGCTCCGTCAGCTCCGTCAGCTCGTCAGCTCCGTCAGCTCCATCAGCTCCTTCAGCTCCGTCAGCTCGTTCAGCTCGTTCAGCTCCGTCAGCTCCGTCAGCTCGTTCAGCCTTGCAGCTCCATCAGCTCCCTCAGCTCCGTCAGCTTCGTCAGCTCCTTCAGCTCCGTCAGCTCCGTCAGCTCATTCAGCTCCGTCAGCTCCTTCAGCTCCTTCAGCTCCGTCAGCTCATTCAGCTTCGTCAGCTCCTTCAGCTCCTTCAGCTCCTTCAGCTCTGTCAGCTCCGTCAGCTCCGTCAGCTCCTTCAGCTCCTTCAGCTCCTTCAGCTCCATCAGCAGCTTCAGTATCGGAACGCATGCCATGTCCGTGTGTCGGTTCTGATCTGGTGTCTGGACACAGTTTCACTGAGCGATGGAGCTGTGTTTGTCTCCACTCAGAGTTTCTGCTCCTCATCTGAGAGCTTTAGTTTCTGGTTAATATTCAGATTAAGATTTTAGAGGAAACACGTGAAAATAGGTAATAATTCATCAATCAAGTCACCGAAGGAGAGCGATCGATATGTTCTGGTTGTTTCCTTCAGTGTTTGGGAGGTTTTTGTGCACCAACAGGAGCTCCTCTCTCCCACAGAAAACACTGCTCCTGAACGCCTCGTCAGAAGCCCCGCCTTCAGGTTTTACAGATTGAAGCTTCTTAAATCAATAAATGATTAAAACTCTGACTGGACAACAAAACATCCCAGTGTTTCTGAGTGAGTGGCTCCATATCGATATTGTGAGAGATTTCACAGTTTCTCTGACAGTCTGGTGAGAAAGTGACATCATCCTGCTGTAACGCAGCATTGAATCAGGTCTGAGCACCACATATAGACTCGCATCAGGATAGTGTCTGATATATATGTGTTACCTAACTGTCCTCTTCCTGTCAGCAGGTTCACAGACGCCTCTCTTATAGAAAATAAAGTTTTATAAGTGTCAATGTTTCAGCTAACTGCAGCTGATAACAGACACACTCTATAAACTCTGTTAATACACCTGAAGTCTGCAGCCGGAAGGTTTTCACTTCAGTCAATAAAACTGAGACAAAGAACAGAAACACGTCCAGCTGAAGGTTTAAAAAAAACAGATTCACTCTGAGAAAAACTTGAACTGATGAAATGTTTCATCATCAGATCACATAATCCCAAACTCATTAACCCCGAACACATGAAAACACACAGTGTCCTGAAGAAAGCACTCGGCTTCATTATCGCTACTGTCTGATAACGAACCAATAAGGCACAACCTGCTGTGCATCATGGGATATGTCAGTGTGGGTGTAACAAGTCCTCTCAGCCAATCAGATAAGCAGGGCCGACTGTGTTCCTGTGAGGAAACTGTTTCTGCCTGAAGGACTCCAGAGACCGACTGTCACTGATTACTCCGTGTCTGTGTGTGTTATCTGCTGGATAACAGCCTGCCACTAAGAGCAGAACGTGGAAACTTAATAGGAAAAGTTAATTAATGATGGAAGAAGTCTAATTAGCGGGCAGGTCGGCTGCTCTGCAGGTACGCTGAGTGTCGGCGGTTTGAGTTTCACTCGTCACGTGTTGTTTCCCGTCTGACTGACTGAACTCTGACGGAGCGTTAAATCAAACCTCAAACACGGTTAAAAATAATCTCCTGCATCTCCACAAAGTTTGTTCTTCTGTTCCTCGTAGGATCCTGATCCGTCTCACATGACCGCTCACGGTTTCTAACAGTTCCTGTTGAAAAGAGGAAAATTAATTTACACGTTTGATGTAGATGTCATGGACCAACACAAGACTCATCACAAGTCTATCTGATTTATCCTCCACCTGTACACACCTGTACACTCCTGTACACACCTGTACACACCTGTACACTCCTGTACACACCTGTACACACCTGTACACACCTGTACTGTCTGTCTGTTTGTCTGTTTGTCTGTCTGTCTGTCTGTCTGTCTGTCTGTCTGTCTGTCTGTCCGTGTCTTTACTGTCCGTAATTTACTTCAGGCGGCTCTGAACATCTACGCGCTGCTTATTTAAGGATTTCCTGTCAGCTTCTCTTCTTTTTTGGTTTGTTGATTGTGTCGGGGTAATAAAGTCTGAACGCCTCGGAAATTTACACAGAAGCTCATCCTGCCTAATGAGGTGTGTGTGTGTGTGTGTGTGTGTGTGTGTGTGTGTGTGTGTGTGTGTGTGTGTGTGTGTGTGTGTGACATTACAGGGAATTAACAGACTTGCTAGTTTTCCTGCAGTGTTACCAGGTTTCCTCCCTCTGTCAGGTGGGCGGCTGCAGCCTGCGGGTGTTTTTTAATGTCGATTTTAGTCAAATTAATTAGCAGCAGAAGATTAGAGGGGAATTAAATGTAGTTTTTTTTTTTTATTCTAAATTAATCCCTCAGTCAGATGGATTAAGAGTGAGGGGGCATCGCTGGAGGTGATGTGGCTCGTTTTAATGTTTTCTTCCTCACAGAGAGCCGAGGAAGAAAACTCTGGCTACATGCTAACGCTGTTAGCTCAGCAGCTACAGTGAAGACTTCAGTTTAAACAGGAAGAACACTCAGAGAGTCATCGTCTGTTATTTACACCTTTTTAAGTTGAAGTGGAGGCTTTAAATCTGGTCTGAGATCAGTTAGTGATGTGTTCTCTGCTGCAGACTGTGAAGCTCCAGAACTGTTCTGTGGACCTCGACACTTCACCTGACTTTATATGACTCAGACTTGACATATGAAGTCTTCATCGGAACCAACTTCAAAACATTTTCAGACACAGCTGTGACTTGAATCTTTGAAACTGAAATTGTGATCGATGCAGAAAATGTTTCTACAACTGATCTGAGAGCTGTTGAACTTGTTTTCGTCATTTTGTTTCCTGGTTTAAAAGAACGATGTCTGTGTTCATGTCTGCGTCCTGCAGGAGAAGCAGTCAGAGATGGAGGGACTGAAGCAGCAGCTGGTGGAGGTGGAGAAGCAGAAGGAGGAGCACGGTGACACCATCGGGAAACTCAAACAGGTGATGACATGTTGCTGCTATCACAACCACTGCTGCTGATCCTAGAGCTGCTACCGCTCTGCACGTCCTCCACCTGTGGAGCTGTGTGTGAGAGTAGATCTGATCTGGAACCAGCGATCTGTCGGCGTACGAACACAATCTGCCCGAGCTTAACTGATTAAAGTCTGAAGTATGAAATTGTTCTGTTAACCTGCGAGTGTCGGCAGCAGATGTTTGTGAACACAGTCTGCTTGAACTGATCCAATCACTGAACCAGAAACACAGCAGCACCAGACTCCCTTAACAAATGTGTCAGTTTAGTGAGTTGTTGAGTTGGAGACACTTTATAAACTCTGTGAAACTCTGTCTCTGACTCATTCTGCATTATTTGGACCTTCTTGTTCATTCAGTAAATGTTCTACATGCAGTGAGGTAAAACAACATATAGAATATAAACGGTATGTCTTGTATTGAAACTGAACATTTTTAAAATTGGGAGCTAAACTTTGCAAACTCACTTTGGTCCTTTTCAAAAAGCTGCTTCAGCTTCAAAGCAAAACAAGATTTTATAGTTTTAAATAAATCTGTTTCTCTCTGTAGGAGATAAAAGACACCGTGGACGGACAGAGGATTTTAGAAAAGAAGGGAAGTGCAGCGGTGAGTAAACACACACACACACACACACAGTGATGGACAGAATTTATTCAGAATTCAGAATTTGAATAGAGATGAGATGAGAGAATATATTTTGTAGAGTAATTTAAGATCAGCCGTGCGTGGAAAATAATAATTAAAAAGTAAATCTGTGTGTGTGTTCGGTGTGTGTGTGTGTGTGTGTGTGTGTGTGTGTGTGTGTGTGTGTGTGTGTGTGTGTGTGTGTGTGTGTGTGTGTGCCCGTGTGTGTGTGTGTGTGTGTGTGTGTGTGTGTGTGTGTGTGTGTGTGTGTGTGTGTGTGTGTGTGTGTGCAGCTGAAGGACTTGAAGCGGCAGCTGCAGCTGGAGAGGAAGCGAGCCGACAAACTGCAGGAGAGACTCCAGGAGATACTGACCAACAGCAAGACCAGGACAGGTACACACACACCTGAAACACCCCGGCCGTGTGATGTCACTGTGATGTCACTGTGATGTCACTGTGATGTCACAGCTCTGACTGCGTCTCAGTTTGTTTTAGAGTTTAATAGATTTCTGGCTTCATCTGTTTGTTGAATCTTGTGGGAACATTTTCATCGACTCTTCTTCTGCAGTTGTTTATTGGCACATTCAGCCCTCCGTGTTGTCTGTTGGTCATCTTTCTGATAAAAGTGTAGACGGACACTTGATCATGTTGGTGGGAAACGATCATCCAAATCATGACATGATACAGAACCAATCCAGAATCCTCATCAGGCTCAACCTGCAGAGCTCCCACTCAGAACAGGAGGCGCCACTCTCCTGTCTGTGGTGAACCCAGACTACAGGGTCGTGTGCTCAGTGTGTCTCTGAAGCTCGTTCACAAACCCAGAGCTCCGGTTTTCTGTCAGTGGAGCAGAACCTGATGTCAGTGGAGCAGAACCTGATGTCACACTGAAGCCAACAGGACGAGTGTTTAAATCCCTTCAGATGCTTCAGGAAGGAGAGACAGCTGTGTGTGTGTGTGTGTGTGTGTGTGTGTGTGTGTGTGTGTGTCCTACGTGGCTGAGATGTGAGTGTAACGTGACCGATGGGTCCGATACTGAGCGGCGTGCTAACCCTGCGTCAGGAGGTTCTGGCTCAGTCCGGAACCTTCTGTTCAATATTTAATGCAGTGCTCTGATTCCCAGAGCTGATGTGGACACACTGGCGTCTGCTGGCAAAACACTCACACACACACACACACACACACACACACACACACACGTCTGCACAGTCGTCCTCTGTTTGTCCACTGAAGTCTTTTTTTACCCCACTTAATATTTATCTTTTACTGCAGATCTTTTCTCTGTGTGGACCTTTTCTTTAACAGCCTCTCTGTCACACTGTTTTTACTACTTCTACACACACACACACACACACACACACACACACACACACACACACACCGGGAGCAGTGCAGGGCAGTCCTCAGCATCATGTATAATATATGAGCAGTGATAAATGTTTAAAAGGCTCTTCTGCACAAACCTGAGAATCAGATATTTTAAAGTAGCCTACTTATCTCTCTGCCCACTCAGAACACCTGCATTAAAGGGACGGTCCACTGCATTAAAGGGACGGTCCACTGCATTAAAGGGACGGTCCACTGCATCGAAGGGACGGTGCACTGCATCAAAGGGACGGTCCATTGTCTTAAAGGGACGGTCCACTGCATCGAAGGGACGGCCCACTGCATTAAAGGGACAGTCTAGTGTCTTAAAGGGACGGTCCACTGCATTAAATGGATGGTCCAATGTCTTAAAGGGACGGTCCACTGCATCGAAGGGATGGTCCACTGCGTTAAAGGGACGGTCCAGTGTCTTAAAGGGACGGTCCACTGCATTAAAGGGACGGTCCACTGCATTAAAGGGACGGTCCAGTGTCTTAAAGGGACGGTCCACTGCATTAAAGGGACGGTCCACTGCATCGAAGGGACGGTCCACTGCATTAAAGGGACAGTCCAGTGTCTTAAAGGGACGGTCCACTGCGTTAAAGGGACGGTCCACTGCATTAAAGGGACGGTCCACTGCATTAAAGGGACGGTCCAGTGTCTTAAAGGGACGGTCCACTGCATTAAAGGGACGGTCCACTGCATCAAAGGGACGGTCCACTGCATCGAAGGGACGGTCCACTGCATCGAAGGGACAGTCCACTGCATTAAAGGGACGGTCCACTGCGTTAAAGGGACAGTCCACTGCATTAAAGGGACAGTCCACTGCATTAAAGGGACGGTCCACTGCGTTAAAGGGACAGTTTGGTGTCTTAAAGGGACGGTCCACTGCATCGAAGGGATGGTCCACTGCATTAAAGGGACAGTCCACTGCGTTGAAGGGACAGTTTGGTGTCTTAAAGGGACGGTCCACTGCATTAAAGGGACAGTCCACTGCATTAAAGGGACGGTCCAGTGTCTTAAAGGGACGGTCCACTGCGTTAAAGGGACAGTTTGGTGTCTTAAAGGGACGGTCCACTGCATTAAAGGGACGGTCCACTGCATCGAAGGGATGGTCCACTGCATTAAAGGGACAGTCCACTGCATCGAAGGGACAGTCTGGTGTCTTAAAGGGACGGTCCACTGCATTAAAGGGACAGTCCGGTGTCTTAAAGGGACGGTCCACTGCATTAAAGGGACAGTCCGGTGTCTTAAAGGGACGGTCCAGTGTGTTGAGTTTAAATGAATAACTGATCCATAATGTTTGATGTGATGCTGATTATAAAGCTCCAGCTGACCTGCTGTCAGTCTGGTTTTTCTGTAAGTGAGGTTCAGTTCAGACATTTTGTTTCAGCTCGTCACGTGTTAATGGCGAGGAGTCTTAAAGGGACGGTGCGCTGGTGTATTTGTGGTTACTGATCAGGACGATCCGGTCCGTCTCTGCAGGTCTGGAGGAGCTGGTCCTGTCGGAGATCAACAGTCCCAGCCGGACTCAGCAGACCGGAGACTCGTCCTCCGTCTCCTCCTTCTCCTACAGAGACATGATGAAGGAGGCTCAGCCGACCAATCAGAACAAGGTGGGTGGAGCCTAAAGCACAGTCAGCTTTGTCATGTGACCACACGGTTGGAGTGGTGACCTCTGAGACCTCTGTCGTTATGGCAGCTGTTACCATGGTGACGTGGTGATAATGAGCTCAGCTGTAACATCCCATAATCTCTCTCACATTACAGAGTTACCTCCATCACTTCACTGTTGTTACAGTTTAGTTAGTTTCTCTCAGGAGTCTTTGAAGTCTGTTTATAGCTGTGTGTGTGTGTGTGTGTGTGTGTCTATTGATAGAAACACTGTAAATAGTGAAGGTTCACTTTCTGTATCTGAGTTTTTCTGTCAGGTCAGTTTACTGTGGTGGTTCAGTCGTCATTAGCAACAGCATCACACGACAGCTGTGTGTGTGTGTGTGTGTGTGTGTGTGTGTGTCATGTCAGCGCTGCATCTTTTCCCATCAGCCCCCTCTGTGAGCCTCTGATGACAGTAAGCTGTAAAATCAGGGTTCACTTAAGTTTTTTTGTTCACATTTTCAGACCCTGTTTCAGATCTGTAATGTACTCAAGTCAACATTCACCCGTTCACACACACGTTCACACACACGTTCACACACACGTTCACACTCACGTTCACACACACGTTCACACACTCACGTTCACACACTCACGTTCACACACGTTCACACACTCACGTTCACACACACGTTCACACTCACGTTCACACTCACGTTCACACACACGTTCACACACTCACGTTCACACACACACGTTCACACACTCACGTTCACACACACACGTTCACACACTCACGTTCACACACGTTCACACACTCACGTTCACACACATGTTCACACACACGTTCACACTCACGTTCACACACTCACGTTCACACACACACGTTCACACACACACGTTCACACACACGTTCACACTCACGTTCACACACACGTTCACACACACGTTCACACACTCACGTTCACACACACGTTCACACACTCACGTTCACACACACGTTCACACACTCACGTTCACACACACGTTCACACACTCACGTTCACACACACGTTCACACTCACGTTCACACACACACGTTCACACACACGTTCACACACTCACGTTCACACACACGTTCACACACACACGTTCACACACACGTTCACACACTCACGTTCACACTCACGTTCACACACTCACGTTCACACTCACGTTCACACACACACACGTTCACACACACGTTCACACACACACGTTCACACACTCACGTTCACACACACACGTTCACACACTCACGTTCACACACTCACGTTCACACACTCACGTTCACACACTCACGTTCACACTCACGTTCACACACTCACGTTCACACACACGTTCACACACACACGTTCACACACACACGTTCACACACTCACGTTCACACTCACGTTCACACTCACGTTCACACACTCACGTTCACACACTCACGTTCACACACACGTTCACACACTCACGTTCACACACTCACGTTCACACACACGTTCACACACTCACGTTCACACACTCACGTTCACACACTCACGTTCACACACACACGTTCACACACACGTTCACACACTCAGTTCACACACACACGTTCACACACACACGTTCACACACTCACGTTCACACACTCACGTTCACACACTCACGTTCACACACACACGTTCACACACTCACGTTCACACACTCACGTTCACACACTCACGTTCACACACACACGTTCACACACACGTTCACACACTCACGTTCACACACACACACGTTCACACACTCACGTTCACACACTCACGTTCACACACTCACGTTCACACACACGTTCACACACACGTTCACACACTCACGTTCACACACACACGTTCACACACACGTTCACACACACACGTTCACACACTCACGTTCACACACTCACGTTCACACTCACGTTCACACACTCACGTTCACACACACGTTCACACACACACGTTCACACACACACGTTCACACACTCACGTTCACACTCACGTTCACACACTCACGTTCACACACACGTTCACACACTCACGTTCACACACTCACGTTCACACACACGTTCACACACTCACGTTCACACACACACCGTTCACACACACACGTTCACACACACACGTTCACACACTCACGTTCACACACTCACGTTCACACACACGTTCACACACTCACGTTCACACACTCACGTTCACACACACGTTCACACACTCACGTTCACACACTCACGTTCACACACTCACGTTCACACACACACGTTCACACACACGTTCACACACTCACGTTCACACACACACACGTTCACACACACACGTTCACACACTCACGTTCACACACTCACGTTCACACACTCACGTTCACACACACGTTCACACACTCACGTTCACACTCACGTTCACACACACGTTCACACACTCACGTTCACACTCACGTTCACACACACGTTCACACACACGTTCACACACACACGTTCACACACTCACGTTCACACACTCACGTTCACACACTCACGTTCACACACACACGTTCACACACTCACGTTCACACACTCACGTTCACACACTCACGTTCACACACACACGTTCACACACACGTTCACACACTCACGTTCACACACACACACGTTCACACACTCACGTTCACACACTCACGTTCACACTCACGTTCACACACACGTTCACACACTCACGTTCACACTCACGTTCACACACACGTTCACACACTCACGTTCACACACTCACGTTCACACACACACGTTCACACACACGTTCACACACACACATTCACACACTCATGTTCACACACTCACGTTCACACACACACGTTCACACACACGTTCACACACACACATTCACACACACACGTTCACACACTCACGTTCACACACTCACGTTCACACACTCACATTCACACTCACGTTCACCATGTGAAGCGACCTGCTCATCAGAAGCTAAAACCTTTCGTACACACAGATGAAAGACGTCCTGACTTTGGTGTAAGTTTGAGTCATCAGTCTGCTGCCTCAGTGCCCTTGAGCCAGCTGATCTGTATCGTCTGTGTGTCTCTGTCTGTCAGTCTGGAGGCGGCAGCCCTCAGTCTCAGCGTCCTGCTGAGTTATCTGACGACGAGGTTGGAGAGCTGTTCCAGAGGCTGGCCGAGGTTCAGCAGGAGAAGTGGATGCTGGAGGAGAAGGTGAGGCGTCTCCTGTTACCACGGCAACCGTGTGTCAGACCACCATAAGGGCGGACGTTGGCGGCGTCCTCGGCTCTGCTTCGCTTGATGCTGCGAGTCGACAGTCGGGTCAGCAGTGAGAAGCTGGGCCTGTTTTCAGATGAATTATTAATATCTGTTCAATAGTTCTGGTTCTGTGCAGCTGAGAGTCCGTTTGTTTAAACATGACTTCAGTTCAGTTCAGCAGAGTTTAACTGAATATTTCCATCTGCTACTTTATACAAAAAGGCAAAAAACTAACTTCAAACTATATCATGTAATGAAGCTGATGTATTTATGACAGACTGAACGGAGCAGCAGTTCAAAGTGATGAACACATGAGTTATTTTATACTTTTGTACTTTGATTTGTAGTAAATAACAGAGTACTTTTACTGCAGTAACAGATGAGAGTACTCTTCAGACTGACGGTCTTCTCCTTCAGGTGAAACACCTGGAGGTCAGCTGTTCGTCCATGGCTGAAGATATCTGCAGGAAGAGCGCCATCATAGAGACCTACGTGATGGACAGCCGCATAGGTAACACACACACACACACACACACACACACACACACACACACACACACACACACACACACACACACACACACACACACACAGGCGTTCATGTCAGCTGATTTCTGTTTGGGAGTGGTGGTGTTGTTGTTTGGTCCGATCAGCAGCGACTCTGTCTCGGGTCACGTTTGTCTGTCGATGATTGATTGGCGTTCTGTCAGCACTTTGATGGAGGGACGAACATGATGTCCACATCGTCCGGATGATTGGTGTGTTATTGATCGTTGTGTGTCGGTCAGTCAGAAAGTCGTGGCTGTTTATCTGACAGGAAGTGAGCAGTGAAACCAGATGCATTGTGGGTCTTGATGATCTCTACTGCTGCTGTTCGTTCTTTGACCGCGTCTGAACGATTGAAACGTTGAAAGTAATCATCTGGTTGTTTTCTCTCTTTGGTTCCGTGTCTCTGTGAAGCTGCTGAAGGTGTTTTAAACTTGATCATTGATTTCTGATAATCAGTATTTTGTATATAAATAAATCAATCATCAATAACTGTACGATGAGTCACTGGTTCTGAGCGTTGAATCTCTGAAATGCGTTAGTCACGTTCACACAGAACCAAATGGACCCGGAGGAGGGTTTTTTATCTCTGCAGGAACAAACAGTTACTGGACCTGATGTGTTGATGATCACACTGATCAATTAATGAGATCGTGTGCATCAACGAGAGGAAGCTGCGATTTCATGTCTGAACTCTTCAGGAGGGAAATTAGACGATCAGCAGTTATTAGATTCTCTGTTAACGTCTCTGATGCTATATTTAGCTTCAGTGTGTGCGTGTGTGTGTGTGTGTGTGCGTATGTGTGTGTGTGTGTGTGTGTGTGTGTGTGTGTGTGTGTGTGCGTGTGTGTGTCTAACCGTCAGCTGATTTGTTTTCCGTCTCTCTGAACCGTCCGTCCCTTCAGACCTGCATGTTAATAGATGATCAATAATAAAACTGTACATTAATAAGAACTCTAGTCTGTTCTGGGTCACACCTTCACTTCCTGACCTGTTATTGATCGTGGTGATGATTTTAGTTTTGATCATTAAAGTTTAAATGCTGTAAAACTAAAGATCATACGAAGTGAAAGATCTCGTTTCTTCCTCGTCTGACAGGAAGTTGAAACTTCTCCCACCTTTATTTTGTTTCCTGTAAATGTCTTGACATCATCTCAAACATCTGATTCAGAGCTGCTGCTGAGCTGCTGGAGTCCAGACGAGTGTTTCTGTTGGTTTCTCAGCTCCGACATGTTGTGGAGCCGTCAGCAGCTCTGTAAGTGCTGCTGTCATCGACCTACAGGAGGACCAGCTCTCTGAATTATTTACTCCATTCTCACCTGAATTTTAAATCAGCCTGCAGATGAGCTGGACCTGATCCTAAACACCACGAGTCCACATCAAGTAGTCTGACCCGGTCCAGGTTCACATCCAACGACCGCCTCACTGAAAAATCAACATTTAACACTTTTCTGAGGAAATATTCAGACGGCGGGTAAAATCCATCCAGCTAACTGAGAACCGGAGCGTCAGACTCTCGATGGTTCTTACAGCTTTTAGTTCAGATGTAAACGTGGATGTCCTGATAGATCGAAGCTTCCAGCTGCAGACAGAATAAATGTTCTGGCTGTCGTAGTTTTTATTCCTGATGGATTCAGACCGCAGCGTGTAGACCTGGACTCCCCGCGGTGAAGCCCTCGTGTGACGTAATGATGTCATCACGTGCATCGTGTCAGCTTAACAATTCATAACTTACCGTTTGTTTTCAGGCGGAAACAAACAGACGCAGCTTGTGGCTTTGAACCAGCGACCGTCGATTGACCTGAGCTGACGTCTGTCGGTGTTCCACTGTGTGTGAAACGTGCTGTACTCGTGGTTACCTTTCCTCCGGCGCTCCTTCGCCTCCTCCGTCCTGTTTTCTTCCTTTTCATGCTGTTTTCAATTTCATGTTTGACTGGTTTCATTCCTGTCGCTCCTCCACCCGCCGCCATTAACACGGTAATAATGGTAAATCTAATGGGCAGTAAAACTGAGAGAGGGGGCGTGTGTGTGTGTGTGTGTGTCACACACACACACACACACTCTCTCTCTCTCCTATACGTCCAGTGCTCACTTACCTTTAGTTACCAGCTGTCACAGTTGCTGTACCCTGCAGCAGATTGTACAGCTGGTGCCTTGCTTCAGGGCACGTCTGCAGCTCTGAGACTGTTGATATCAAATCTAAACGTCTCAGACTTTGACATGAATCCATCAGTATCAGCAGTGATCAACACATCTGAGCGATCAATAACAATCTGAGCTGCTCTGTGATCAGCTGATCGCGCCTGTTCTCTGTTCAGAGGAAACAGCTGGTCCAGCTGTTCACTGCAGGTAAACAACCACAGGTGTTAAATATTTACAGGCTGCACAGTCAGCACACGCACACACGCACACACACACACACACACACACACACACACACACACACACACACACACACACACATACACACACACACACAAACACTCTGAGTGTTTTCTGTCTAATTTTATGACATGGTTTTTATGGTAGCTGTACAACAGAGTAACATCCTCCTATCGTTGTTTCCTCTCCTTGTTACCTCTCCTTGCTTCCTCTTCTTGTTTCCTCTCCTTGTTTCCTCTCCTCCTCTCCTTGTTTCCTCTTCTTGTTTCCTCTCCTTGTTTCCTCTCCTTGCTTCCTCTCCTTGTTTCCTCTCCTTGTTTCCTCTCCTCCTCTCCTTTTTTCCTCTCCTCCTCTTCTTGTTTCCTCTTCTTGTTTCCTCTCCTTGTTTCCTCTCCTTGCTTCCTCTCCTTGTTTCCTCTCCTTGTTTCCTCTCCTCCTCTCCTTGTTTCCTCTTCTTGTTTCCTCTCCTTGTTTCCTCTCCTCCTCTCCTTGTTTCCTCTTCTTGTTTCCTCTTCTTGCTTCCTCTTCTTGTTTCCTCTCCTTGCTTCCTCTTCTTGTTTCCTCTCCTTGTTTCCTCTTCTTGTTTCCTCTCCTTGTTTCCTCTCCTCCTCTTCTTGTTTCCTCTCCTTGCTTCCTCTCCTTGCTTCCTCTCCTTGCTTCCTCTCCTTGTGTCCTCGTCTCCTCACCGTGCTCTTGTCTCTAACATGGGATGAAGTGTTTCGTCTTCCAGCTTCATGGAGTTGAACAGAACCCTCAGCCCGTCCAGTAAACACAGAATTGTTGCAGAACTGTCGGGTCAGACACAGATCCAGTCTGTCTGTATCCAGGCAGTCTGTGTTTCTGCCATCTGTCGTCTCTTCAGGCTTCCAGCTGGACTAAAAACACTACATGGTTTTATTTCTGTTGCAGTCTGAAGCTCCTCAGAGTCGGACTGGACCGGATTCTTCACACTGCTGCCGTTTTATCTCTTCTGTTTCTTTTCATTTACAGTCGTGACGTCTGTGTGTGTGTGTGTGTGTGTGTGTGTGTGTGTGTCATCACAGCCAAATGTCCTGGAGACACTTTTTGAAGCAGCAGTTTGGTGTATTTTCATGTTCAGGTTTTATAAAGTGCTGCAGGAATGAACCCAGAAACCAGTTAGCACGTTAGCATATTAGCTCGTCCTGTGTGTGTTGATGTTTCCAGTAGAGCTGCACGATACTGGAAAAAACTGATATTGCGATTTTTTGTAACCCTGTGATATATATTGCGATATAAAAATAATACAGGAATTTTCATCAGATGACCTGAACAGCACTTTATGTTACGCTGCACTGCTGCTATCTTGTGGACAGTGAACCTGCACTGATCTCACCTGTTTTTGTCGTTCTGAGCTGTGTGGTACTGACGTAAATACAGTGTTTCCCCTACCATTCTGTTGGCGGGGCCCCCGCCCCCCTTGAAAAACGTGAAAATCTAGGCGTCATTACATTTTTGCTATTTACATTTTACACTTTTCATTCAAATAAGCTAACGTAGCTGCCACAGATGTTTATTTTCATCTATGAAACCTACATTTATCTTCCGAAATGAAGCTATCCAGTCCGTGTTTAATCTCCAAAAAGCTGCAGGTAAATGAATCGGCTCGTGTTCTTCTACCGGTATGACGGTGAAGTTTTGACCGCAGATCACCTCAGCAGACCCGGGCTGGGCTGCTCCGCCGCTCCGCTACAGGTGCGGCTGGTCTGGACTTCTCCCACCACGTCTGAGCAAATGTGCAAACAAGCGTTATTTGGATAAACTGGCGGCACAACGGGGAACTAAACGGCTACTTTCTCACATGAAAAAGCTTTAAAACCTGATGTTACCGACGCTATAGCGGTTTCAAGTTAGCCATAGCGAGGGGAGGTTCGCTTCCTGTTTATAAAATAAAAGCGCAAATTCTATCCTATGGTTTTCTTTATAATTAAAGGACAACGGGTGTTTTGTTTTTGTGAAAATGACCAGAAGTGCGTTACTTACTACGGCTGGCTTGGGTAGCGCCGAATTAATCGGAACAAAACTTTAAACAGCTGTTATTATTATGTTATGTAAGCCAGCTTGTATGATCCTTGCAAGATAGCAAGTCAGCTGCCTTGTATCGGTCTGAGGAGTCGCTGAATGTACATTTTCAATGTAAAACATTTTCAAACGGACGAAATAGTCAAACTCATTAGTTGTGTCACTTCTCGTTGTGGCAACAGATGCAACACACTGTCAACTCAGAACACGTGTTTGGTCATATCATCCTTCTAGATAACTGACGTTTTTCTTTTTGGCACCAAGTCTTCGTTTTCAGCGATTTTCTCTTGTTCGTTGCTCATTTTTCATCGTTGTTACCAGCGACTCACTCTATGTGCAGGAGCTGGTCTGCTTCAGCACACTGAATAAGAACTAATGTGATTGGTGGATCGCTGTGTGTGTCAGGTACCCTTGAAATTAGATGAGTTCATTAGGCTCTCATCGCGATGACGATGCTCAAACAAAATATCGTGCAGCTCCAGTTTCCAGTTGAATGTGTGTAATAAGCTGTGTGTCACCACAGGCTGAACATATAAATCATCATTAATGTCCTACAGTTTAATCCTGAAGCTCTTCATGTGTTAACAACAGTTAGCGGTTGCTAACGAGTGTCTGAATGAGACTACAGAGGTTGTCGGGGACATTAAACGGAGACTCATCTGCGGCGCCTCCTGCTGGTAGAACCTGTGAGCGTTCTGCTGCTCTGAGCAGCCGACAGGAGCTCGATCAGAAACAAGTGTTTTCATTGATCTAGTTGACTGATCGGTCGTCTCCTCCTCAGATGTGTCGGGCGCTGCGGTCGGAGGTCACGGAGGCTCTCAGGGAGAACGAGGAGGTCTGGGTTCGGTCCTCCGAGATCTGGTGAAACCAGGAGACGAGAATCTGAGAGAGATGAACAAGAAGCTGCAGAACATGTTGGAGGAGCAGCTGACCAAGAACATGCACCTGCAGAAGGTAACACGCACACACACACACACACACACACACACACACACACGGTCACATGGTCTTCATGAGCGGACTGAGGTGCCTGGTTGTCATGGAGACCAACATGTTTAAAGTTAACATGATGTCACTCCTGTCTGCAGGACCTGGAGGTTTTGTCCCAGGAATTAGTCCGTATCAGTAAAGAGGGCAGTCCTGGTGGCGGTGCGGCGGGCTCGGGATGAGACTATCGCCTGGTTCCATCCGTCCTTTCCCTTCCTTCTCACTATTGATCACCTCAACCGTAAGATGTGGGCCCGCCTCAGACTAACACCTGGAAACAACATTTTGCTCTGGATTCATCAACCTAAGACCTGCTGTGGGCTCTGACTACTGACTGGAGCCCAATGATTTCACCGCCTCAGTCCGTCTGCTAGGGCTGTGACTAAACTCTGGAATTGAACCCCTCTGTTGTGTTTTGGTGAGGAGATGAATGAAGGGAAGAAACAGGAAGTCAGACGAGCGGAGGGAATGGAAAAGTTGTGCTCAGCTCATTTATGTTGCTATTGAATGTACTGTAATTAGACTGCACCGCTCAGATCCTCTGGCTACGACCTGGAAACACACGTTGTCCCGGAGCGCCGGTGGTGTCTACTCGCTGACTAAACTCACCTGTAAGAATCTGATGTCTGTCTGCTGGGTCCTGGCTACGTCCTGGATTACACATGCCTTGTACTTTAAGGGAGTCATTTCATTGGTTCCTGTGTGCAGTAACTCTGTTGTGATCTGGCTACTTCCTGAGCTTCCTATCTGCAACATAATCACACTAATGACCTGGGCTCTGTCTATGTCCTGGATTGCCAGAGCTGACTGTAAACAAGTTTTCGTTTGAGTATTTCGCCGCTGTGGAAAAAGCTGTTTGCTCGGTTGTCATGGAGATGGTTTTCTTTTTATCAGGTGATCTGTAAATCACCTCCATGACCACAGAGCAAGATCAGCTGTTGATGAAGGCCATGAGTTTAAACTGAAAGCCCCGTGTGGACGTTGCTTTAACAATAATACATTTTTATCTCAGACTAAACTGACGAGTTACAGTTCAGCTCCCACAAAACTAAACTGACTCTCGTCTCCTGTTGTTACCGACTGAAACACGACGACAACCACACGAAACACAGATTCTTACTGAAACACCATGTTAACAACTGACGACGTCAACACAGAACCAGCACACACACGAGGCGTCACGTCACACAGACGTGGTGTTAAAACTTTTAAATCTGCTCCAACATCCCAGAGGCTGAAGTAAAAGATTAAAAAGAGCCGGCGTCACGTCTGCGTCACGTCTGCGTCACGTCTGCGTCACGTCTGCGTCACGTCTGCGTCGGGGTCGGGTGCTACTGAGCATGTGCAACTCAACAGAGATAGGAAAGAAGCGAGATGTCTCACTCTGTTGCTACTTCCACCATCGTCCTCTGAACGTAAAGTCTGATGACGTAAACAATCTGCTGCTTTCAGCCGTTTCCTGTTTCTTCGGCGTGTTCGAGACGTCGAACGTGTTTTTTGTTTCAGAGTCGTATCAACAGGAGACGCAAATCTTTCAAGCTTGTCGGTATCAGTTTGTGCGTGTCGGGTCAACACCGGAGCTTCTGAACCTTCAGTGTGACGGAGCGATCGCTGTGCAGACGGATTCAATCTGTAGATTTATTCACGTTATTATGAAACTCTGCTGGTGATCAATGTAAACTCAGTCGGCCATGGCTACGTCATGGAGCACAAACATACTGTACTCATGTTTCCTTTCATTTATCAACTGTTTGTAAGTCGGGCCGTGGCTACTTCCTGGTCTTGCATGTTTTTGACCTCCAGTAGCTCGATGGAGACTCTGTGTTTCTGCAGCTGGTCACTGTTCTGTTATTTATTACTTTTCATACACTCTGATGTAAAATGGATCATGGCTGGGACTATTTGCTGGATTCATAGTCCTCATCCATATACTGTAATTAGGACTTACTATTCAGAGAAATGTTCGCCAACTTATCGGTTATTTTGACATTTAAAAAGTAAATGCATGAAAACTGGAGACGAGCTTCAGCAACATTCTGATTACTAATGAAGAATCTCAGAATCAGTGGATGAGCCGCAGCTTTATAATTTATTCAACTGTGTGAAACTGAAAATGATGAGTTTGACGAGCCGCGTGTCGTCGCCGTCCTCCGAGAACCTGATCGACCATCTGTTTATCTCCAGGGCCGTGTCTATATCTTGGATCACATGAACTGTAACTTATCTTGCACTGTAACATTTCCATTCCTCCACGCTGCAGTAAAAACAACATGATCCATCTGTCGGGCCGGGTCTACTTCCTGCTTTTATTATTTGGATGTATCTTTGCTTCTGTTCTGTGAGTTTGTGTTAACCAGTTTATCAGGACAGGAAGTGACAGTCGATCACTTCCTGTCTGCTCTGCCTTGTCTCATGTCTTGGACTCTGACTACGTCCTGGATTGAATGTCTGCCACAGGCTGCTTCTAGCGACCGGGCTCTGACTATATCCTGGACATTACGCTTGTACCAGACTGTGTTTTTTTGTTGCCTGTATATTTCTGCTTTATTTTTGTTTGTACACTGCAAAAAAATCTACACTTCAGTCTGACGTGAAGACTTTAACACGTGAGGGAGAGAAAGTGAGTCGTTGTCGCTGCAGCTTCACGTGTTCAGACTGAAAACACCTGACGGGATGTAAAACCTCCACCAGCGGTCGAGCTGCACTGAAGACACACTGAAGCTTCTCTCTCTCTCTCAGCAGCTGACTGAGCGGGATCAGTCTACGTGCTGGGCAGCGACTCGCCTGTTGCTTTGTTTTTGTTTGTAATGTTTAAATCTGTATATACACGCTGTGATATGAATTTAACTGTATGAAGAATCAACGGATCTATTTATGAGACTGATGATGATCATGACGCTAATTATTGTAACGACCTGAAAACATGATAAAATCTTGTCTGAAGACGTCGACGTGTCCGTTGTTTCTCTGCTCAGCTTTAAACTGGGAAATCAACAAAGAGCGTACGATGTATCCAGGAAATATCCAGATCCCTTCACTGTGTCTCACTTCTTATGTTGTTTTATTTTTATTGTTCTAATAAATTTAGAACATTAAATACATCAGAACTGAGATAAGTGAGGATTAGAGATGTTAGATTCATTTAAAAGGGAAAACTTGAAGAGAATATTAACAACGGAACATTTTTCATTTTGAGCAGAAAGCTGCAACATAAAATCGATCTGACAGCAAAATGAAATCTGATCATATGCTGATAAACAGCCTTTTATTTTGAAAGTCACAGGTTTGTCTCTGACCTTTCGCCCTCAGTTTTTTTACTCCGTTGTTTTTTCACAATCTTTTCTCATGAATCTTTAAATCAAGCGCTGTGTTTTAATCCTCCACGAGATTTTTCTGACAGTTTCATAAAACCTGCATTTCTTTTAGAAAAGTATTTTCAGTGTTTAAAGTTCAGATTTTCTGCTGAACTCATCGAATCTTCTTCATTAAATACATTCAGGATCTTTTGTTTTAATCTCTGCAGGCAGAAACATGACGTTTGTGGTGTATCCTGTCGGGATCAGTCTATATCCTGGACCACATTTTTGAAATAACTTACATTTTTCTATTTAACTCCATCATGAGAAACACTTCCACACGTTGTCCACTTCAGTTGAAATGAAGTTTAATGACAACAATGTTTCAGTCCTCAGACCTTCATCTGGTTCGATCTCCTGTTCTCTCTTATTAACTCCCTAAAATCTGCTAAAAGTTTAATGAAGCCTGGTACTTTCGTTCCATTTGATCAGGTGGCGACAATACAAAGAACTTTTTTATTCTTCATCATAATTTATATTGATAATTTAATGAGATATCAGTTTTTGTCAACAGGTTTAATGTTAAGTCCCTTTTTATTTTTCATCTGACATTTTAAAAGGCGTCACAGATCTACCATGATCCTGTTGGGCTCGGTCTATGTCCTGGACTGTAAGTTTGAGCAGGAGACTTGTAAAAGTTTTAAATTAAGATATAAAATCTGCTAGAAGTTAAATGAAGTTTGGTTCATTAGTTTTGAATTTGACGCTCTGATAAATGAATTATTACCTTCTCGGCTCCGTCTACATCCTGGATGTCATTAGTTTATTATGGATGTGTGTTGTGCAACGACACAGTGGTTCTTTGTTAATATTTGCATTAATCGTAGACTCGTGTTTTTCTTTGTTTCAGTTCTCTGATTGGTTCAGACTGACAAAGACAAACGGGCTCGGTCTACATCCTGCCGTTAATCTCTCCAACAGAAGTTTTCCAGCTGAAGTGAAATAAAGTTAGTTCAGGTGACAGACAGACAGACACTCTCCTCCATCCTTCCCACAATCCTCTCTGTTGCTGTCGGATCTTGTCTGCCTGCTCTCAGTAAAGTTTGGTGATGGAGGTCGAGGTCGGGCTCTCAGCGGGGAGACGCCGCCTCGCTCAGCGCTAATTAGCTGTCCGGCACTTCCTGTCCCGCAGAGAGAGACAGATTAGAGAGGTGACAGCTCGCTGCTGACGGGGTCCGCCTCAACGAGATAGCGTCTGATTGGCCGGGGCTGAGGGTTAATTGAAGGGGAGGAAGTGATGAGCTCTTTCAAAAGTGGTTTTAATTAAAGGAAACCTCAGAGGGAGACAGTCTGTCTGTCTGTCAGCCTGTCTCTCTGTCTGTCTGACATATTTCAGCAGTTTTTCTTTGTTTTGGTTTCAAAGTGCTTTTATCCACCTGGTTACCCATAATGCATCACTACACTGCATCACTCCTGTTTCTGTTATGAATCTGTTGAAATTCCCTCGAGGTCAGAAACTCCACTGCACATGCTCAGTGGCCGCATGACCAGGAAGTAAACAGGAAGTAAACGCGGGAGCTAGAACTTGTTGTGGTCCGGTCCAGAAACTGTAACCCGCGTGTGGTTTCATCTTCAGAAAGGAGAGGAGGGGTCAAAAGGAGGAGAGAGGAAAGAGGAGATGGTGGGAAAGGA
>NC_044193.1:923757-947608 GCF_900880675.1 Sparus aurata
TGAACAGTTTGGACATTGAACACGACTGGAAGCTGAAGGTGGTTCTGTGTGTTCTGTGTGAACTTGTTCTGGACTGAACGAGTCGATGATTCGTCAGAACGTGTCGACAGATTAAAATCAAATGCTGCTGAAACGCTCAGATGGCATATTCATCTGTCCTGCATCAGTGCAGCAGTCAGCCTGTTCCTGAACGCCACACGCTGATGCCAGCTGAGTGTTTTGTTAAACAAAACGCGGCGAGCCTCCAGCTGGCAGACGAGACTCACCGACACGTCTGACAGCTGAACACAAAGTGAACGCGGGGATGAAGCCGGAGCTCAGCGGCAGACTGTCAGCTCAGCGTGTCAGCGTCTGATCCACAGGTAGATAAGGACGACAGGTAGACTGACAGACACGCTGAACATAATGAAGCTGTCTCCTGCTGGCCCTGAACGCCTCGCAGACAGATCCTGGTTTAATGACGAGTGAATCAGGGCTGCAGTCAGATACGAGGCCGCTGATCTCTGGGTCGGCTGGTGAAGGCTGGATCAAACCCAACACTCGTGTTCGGACTCTCTGCGTGTTCAACAAGTTCAGTTTGAGACTCTTTAAGATAAATTAATCTACAGGAATAAATGATCTTCTGTAAGATCATCATGTTTGCAGCGTGTCTTACTGTGAGAAACACGTTTCTCTAAAAATTCTTTTCATGGTGTCAGAAAACAGCTTCAGCTCTGTGACGATGATTCTGATCCAACAGAGATTTTATAAAGTTTACACACTGATATACACGACACCAAATATACAAGAGGCAGCGTGTCGGCAGGCTGCTGCTCACTTCACCCTTTTCTGTAGCGATTTACTGTCGTTAGCAACCTTAGCTCAGTTAGCCTTGGAGCTAAATGGCCTGGACTGCAAACACTTGTGATGGGGAGTCACTGTGAGCAACCAGTACTGAACTCAGCCTCTGAGAGAGACGGAGGTCAGTGTGAGGACAGAGTCACTACAGAGGCGATTTACACTACAGAGGTGATTTACACCACAGAGGTGATTTACACTACAGAGGTGATTTACTCCACAGAGGCGATTTACACTACAGAGGTGATTTACACTACAGAGGTGATTTACTCCACAGAGGCGATTTACACTACAGAGGTGATTTACACTACAGAGGTGATTTAACCTACAGAGGCGATTTACACCACAGAGGTGATTTACACTAAGGAGGTGATTTACAGTACAGAGGTGATTTACACCACAGAGGGGATTTACACTAAGGAGGTGATTTACAGTACAGAGGTGATTTACACTAAGGAGGTGATTTACAGTACAGAGGTGATTTACACCACAGAGGTGATTTACACTACAGAGGTGATTTACACTACATAGGTGATTTACTCTACAGAGGTGATTTACAGTACAGAGGTGATTTACACTACAGAGGTGATTTACACTACATAGGTGATTTACTCTACAGAGGTGATTTACAGTACAGAGGTGATTTAACCTACAGAGGTGATTTACACTAAGGAGGTGATTTACAGTACAGAGGTGATTTACACTAAGGAGGTGATTTACAGTACAGAGGTGATTTACACTACAGAGGTGATTTATACTACAGAGGTGATTTACACTACAGAGCTGATTTACACTACAGAGGCGATTTACACCACAGAGGTGATTTACACTACAGAGGCGATTTACAGTACAGAGGTGATTTACAGCACAGAGGTGATTTACAGTACAGAGGTGATTTAACCTACAGAGGCGATTTACAGTACAGAGGTGATTTACACTACAGAGGCGATTTACAGTACAGAGGTGATTTACACTACAGAGGCGATTTACAGTACAGAGGTGATTTACACTACAGAGGTGATTTAACCTACAGAGGTGATTTACACTACAGAGGCGATTTACACCACAGAGGTGATTTACACTACAGAGGTGATTTACACCACAGAGGTGATTTACAGCAGCTCTGACCAGGACTATGACTCAGGGGACAGAAGACACATCAGGAGAGGACAGAGAGAGAGAGTCGGACATCGTCAGCATGTAGAGACAGAATATCTTCATGTTACTGTGAACTGAGGATTGATTTGGACCGAACCAGAGGAGACTGTGGAGACATTTATGAGTTTATGTTGTTGATTATTAGACTCAGTAGTGAACTGACTGCTTTTAAACTACAGGCTGTCAGAATATCACCTCTCACATACAGAGGGCTGTCAGGAGGCTAGCTGTTAGCATGCTAACTGATGTAGACCCAGATTCATGATGTCTTTTTACATCCTGTTGATTATTGAAGGTTTTCAACTGAAACTTTTACATATCGCACCTTTACGTCTGTTTCTGTCACAGTTTTAAAGTGTTTGATACATCAGCGTGAAGACAGACAGAATTATTCAGGATTTTTGGTTTATAGCTCGACGAAGACGAGTGTCAGTTCAACGTCTCAGACATAAAAACAAGAGTCGGACCGGTGAGGAAGAGGTGTTTAGTTTCTGTCAGCATTTTGTCCACTCGTCTGTACAGACGGACACACAGACAGGATCAGGTTCCATCAGGTAAGAACATACAGACAGTCTGAACAGGTGGAGAGGTCAGGGAGGATGGACAGGTGAAGCGACAGGTAAGACTCAGCACACACACACAAACACACACATGTGCTCATGTTGCTGCGGTGTGGGACAGTTAGGTCCGATACAAAGACAGGATCAGCAGGGCAGACAGGCAGAACCACAGACAGCATCAGCTTTCAACAGGACCCCAAACTTTCCACTAACACACACACACACACACACACACACACACGCACACACACACACACACACACACACACACACACACACACACACACACACACACACACGCTGTAGTTACTGTGGGCAGGAAGTGGACAATAAAACAGTTGGTGCGTCACTGAGGGTCAAATAAATATTAAAAACACCTGACAGACGTGTCAGAACACCTCCGATCAATAATCCACTGATCGCTGCCGCTCTTCAATATGTTCCCTGTTGTGTAGCCGAGGTGTCGGTGACACAACGGACCACAGAACCCACAGAACCCACAGTCTGCCGCGTGAACAGAACTCATTTATAAACAATGTAAATGATTTGTACTCTCTGTCACGAGGTCTCTGATAAACACAAGGCGTCTGCACAGTGCTGAGTGAGGAGGCCTGCTGGTGCCGCTCACATCTGGAGGAACAAACACCCGGAGTCTCACCAGGTTCTGATCCGGAGTCGTTCACTGATGGCAGCAGAGCTCAGAGATTTATCATCACTCCTGTTGATCGGCCTGACTGCAGCAGTGATCCGGAGTGGACCTCCAGGTTCTGTTCTGCTGACTGCTGACTGGAGCTGGAGGGGAACTGGACTTCAGAACCAGAACCAGAACCAGAACCAGAGTCTCTGCTGAGTGCTGACTTCACCCAGAGCTTCACCTGAAGTCAAACTCACATTTGAGTCACACAAATAAAACAAAAAGATCTCGTGGTCAGACACACACACACACACACACACACACACACACACACACACACACTCACACACACACACACTCACACACACACACACACACACACACACACACACACACACACACACTCACACACACACACTCACACACACACATACTCACACACACACACACACTCACACACACACACACACACTCACACACACTCACACACACACACACACTCTCTCTCTTCCTGTTAAAGTTCACTGACCTCATTTTATTTATTTTCTGTAACGTCTGCATCAGAATCACCTCTTGTCAGATCCTATCATCTAATTGGCTGTTCCTGCAGATTCAGAGCACGTGATTGGCCGGAGCTCGCAGCCTGCAGCAAGAACATGTGAGCGCGTCTGTTTTTAATTCTACCTCCTTTCTTTGTATTAAATATATCTGCATATATATGTATGTTTGTATGCATTAAGCTGCCTGTTAGATATGTAGAGGAAATATAAAAGCAAAAGCATCCTCACTCGTCTCCTCCCTCCTCGTCTCCTCTCCTCGTCTCCTCCCTCCTCGTCTCCTCTCCTCGTCTCCTCCCTCCTCGTCTCTATCAGTGTGTGGATCATTAAACTGACAGACTCATAATTACTTCTGTGAAACTTCACATTATCTGTTGTTTTCTTTAATCTCTACTTGTCTGCTCAGCTGAGCGTCTCTGTCTCTGTCCCTCCTTCAGTTCTCTCTGGTCGTTTCATCACTCGGCTGATTTTCTCTCTGGATTATTGGATGGACATATAATCTACCTGTATGATCCAGCTGGCTGCTGTAGTGTGAATGTGATAGAATAATCCATGTAGTGCTGCAGTGAACAACCAAATACTTTATTACATTGAATACATAAACACAAAGATACATTTTCAGGTTGACCTGTTGGGATCTAATAGATATTTTGTAATAAATTCACCTTTATGAATGCAGAATGTTGTCTAGTAAATGATGATATTAATATAAAAGTGCTTCAGACGTGTTCCTGACACACCGCTGAGCAGATGAAGAGGTTTTAATAAACAGTCAGATAAAGAATCATTCCAGGTTGATCCTGGTGATTTTGTCGGCCGTGCATTTTATTTTGAAAGTCATCCCTGCTGTGATTGATGAATAGATCAGGTTTTGATTGTGATTGGTGGTTTTCTGTGCATGAAGAACCTGCAGAGTGTCCTTCTGTAACAACCCGACACAGTGAGGTCATAGTCCGGATCAATACATCTGATCATCACCACTGATTTACTCTTCTGTTCAGCAGAGAAGACGAGCGAGGAGCCTGAAGTGTCCTGAGGCCTCCATCAGGACAAGACACGTTCCACATCCAGATACAGGAAGAAACGTGTTCCTTCAACTGTCACGTGAGCACATATACATACATACAGTGTGTGTGTGTGTGTGTGTGTGTGTGTGTGTGTGTGTAACAGTAGCTGGTTGCACAGGAAGGACGGCGTTGTGTGTCTCGTGCAGCAGGACGACGTTTAATTATAGATCAAGCATGTCAAGATGATATCTGCATCAGTTCAGAGGACCTCAGTGTGTTGTGAGTGTGGTGTGTGTGTGTGTGTGTGTGTGTGTGAGTGAGTGTGTGTGTGTGTGTGTGTGTGTGTGTGTGTGTGTGTGTGTTCTGGTGATCTGATATTTGTGTTTTAGCCTCCGTCCTTTTTTAAAGAGACCTCAGTGACGACGTCAGGACAGTCGAGTGCAGGCGGCTAAAAATAAACGCCTGGAGAAGTTTTTCTGGGTTTTCTTGGACATAAATAACTTATTCTCTGTATATTTATATTTTTATTTATTCCATTTTAAGGTTTTATTTTGTCCTGAGTTGATCTTAAAAATGTAGGTCTGAGACGGCAGCAGCACTCAGTCGTTAGCAGCAGGACGGATAACGGCGGTGAGAGGCTCAGGAGCTCACGGCGCTCAGAGACGAGCAGCGTGGGTAAAAGTTTATGTCAGAAACTGCTAAAAGTCAAAGCAGACAGATCGAAACAGACAAAGTTACTCCGAGAGGTCAGAGAGGCAGAACAGAAGGTTGGGAAACTAAAAGTGTGGACGCAGGAGACGAGCTGCAGGGAGGGATGGAAATGAGCCGCTGTGTTTACTGAGAGCTGAACAGGTCAGCAGCTGATGGAGGACGGCTGGATGTGAAACGACAGGAGAGTCAGTGAGCGGCAGGAGAAACAGAATAAATGATGAGGACGAGGTTGAGTCCAGACAAAATGATCACGAGTTACATTTATGAGATATAGAACGTCAGATTTTCTCAGTAATTGTGTCAAATGTTTGTTCCACACGTCGTGTTCCGACAGTATCTCACATGTTTCCACAGAAAGTTTCCTCGAGTTTCACCTGGTCGTCTGTCGCCTCAGGAGAGAGTCAGAGAGGACGCAGAACGAGAGGAAACACAACGAGAAGAACACTTTAACACAGCTCGTCTTCATCAGCTGTGCAGGATGCTGTTTATTGTGTTTATTCATCTCAAACAGACGCTTTACTGAACACCAGCTGCAGCCAGGACCACCGATACGTTCACATTTCTATGTGACAAAAGCTACGTACCATATCAACATGAGAGGAGACGGGGGTGGAGCTTCACGCCGGAGGGCGGAGCCAGTGAGGCTGTGTGTCAGTTCAGGTGTGCATCCTTCAGAGGAGCATCTGAAGGCTGATTACATCACAACATGAAGTCTGTCCCAGTCTGAAGCTCCTCCAGATGCTCCTTCTTCTCCCTGTTTCTGGAGGATGCACCGCTACGATCCTTCGTGGCCTCACATATCCCAAGATGCTTTGTGTGCCCGTAAAAGAAGAAAGAAAGAGAGAAAATGGCGACATCACGTGGTGTAGATCGTCACTTTCGCGGGCCTGGGCGGCAGAAATGGTGACGTAAGAGTAAAACATCTGGTGACGCAACCAGGAAATGCTCCAAAGGCTAGACCGTCACATTTAACAACGGCTGACGAGGTTAACAAGGTCTCTCTGAAGGACTCGCCTTCAAACACCACAAAGGCCGAGTCCTTCAGAGGATGCACACCCTGAACTGAGACACAGCAACTGTTTACAACAATTGTAAATGTGCAAGTAATTTTTAATAATAAGACCTCAGGAAAACTCCAGCTGTTCTTGTGGTGACAGAACCAGAACATGATGTTTATCTCTATTTGCAGCGTCGTCACAAGATAAAATCCTAAAGACAGAACTGATAAAGGAGTTAAACTGAGCTCAACTGAACACTGACAGGGAACAGAACGTCCTGCAGACATCACAGGCTCCGCCCCCCCGACCAGGTGAAGCGTTTAGAGGGACAATCAGTGCATGAATGAATGAGTGTGTGTGTGTGTGTGTCTGTGTGTGTGTGTGTGTGTGTGTGTGTGTGTGTAGGGGTTGCGTGAGAAGGAAGTGCATCTCACACTCTCTAATATAGCTCGACCTCCCAGTGACCTTCTCCTGTGAGTGTGTGAGTGTGTGAGTGTGTGTGTGTGTGTGTGAGAGTGTGTGTGTGTGTGTGAGTGTGTGTGTTTCTGCATACAGTAGCATGCAGCCTGTGTGTGAGGATGTGAATGTGTTTGCTGCAGTTTCACATCATATATTCTGTTGTGTGTGCTGCTTCATCTCTGTGAGGAACGATGAAGAGATTTAGACCTTCACAGTGATGAAGATGAAGATGAAGGTGATGATGAAGATGAAGATGATGAAGATGAAGATGAAGGTGGGGATGATGAAGATGAAGATGATGGTGATGATGAAGATGAAGATGATGAAGATGAAGATGATGAAGATGAAGGTGATGATGAAGATGATGAAGGCGATGAAGATGATGTAAGTGATGATGAAGATGAAGGTGATGATGGTGATGATGAAGATGATGAAGGTGATGAAGGTGATGATGATGATGAAGATGAAGGTGATGATGAAGATGATGAAGGTGATGATGAAGATGATGATGAAGGTGATGATGGTGATGATGAAGGTGATGATGAAGGTGATGATGAAGATGAAGGTGATGATGGTGATGATGAAGATGACGATGAAGATGATGATGAAGATGAAGGTGATGATGGTGATGATGAAGATGTCTGCACTGTTGGCCATTACACCAGTTTCAGCTCATCACTGTCGTCCTGCAGTCGATGATGTCAGCAGGTCTTGGGGAGGAAGGACTGCTCAGTCAGTGGTGAAGTTGCATGCTGGGTAATGTAGGCAGCAGGTTGTTTCACTTTGGCTCAACTCTCTCACAACAATTTGCAAAAGACGTGTGATGTAATAGAGCTGAACAGTGAGGTTCCGGAAGTGAAAATGCCATTCATATTCTGCATATAGATTTTGATTATTGGCCATAATGTCGTAACCATCCAAAGCAGACTCACCACGAGCTATCAGACTGTGAAACGATGATATATGATCCTGTAGAAGTCACAAGTCCGTATGATATAAACCTTGTTTTGAGAAAAACATGTTTTGTTTGCGATGTCATGGAGAAGTACTACACTACCCACAATCCTATAGTGCAACAGCGACACCTCTGATTGGTGGAGCTCGCTGTTACCATGGAAATGTTTACCAAACCTGCAAATTTCATGTTAGCTAGTGACTGCTAACACTGAACTCTACGATGGTTTCCCACAGAGCGACCATGATGTCACTGTCTGACCTGCTGCGTTCATTCAGTGATGAGGAGGAGAGTTTATTAAGGGTTCACCTGAACATGAAATCTGCGGGTTCGGTAAACATTTCCATGGTAACAGCGAGCTCCACCAATCAGAGACGTCGCTGTTACATTTGCAATGGTTTATGGGATGAGTAGTTCCTTTACTCTTAAGATAATTATGTACACAGTCTTGTCTCTTTGCTTTTTTCTCCGTTTTTCAACATTTTGTTTGCGCCGAGTTAAATGTTTTATGGTCACGATTCATCTGCTCGCTGATTGGCCTAAAACTCTTTATATAAGGACTTTATGAAACATCAATGGAGGGAATGAACGGCAAATTCACTTCCGGAACCGGAGCCGTTAAAAAAGTGGGCGGTCACTGTTGAGCTCTATACCCAGAAGTCCTGAGTAAGAGTAAAGAGGTCGTGGTGAAACATTAGTTTGGTTAAACATATAAAGTGTGAACAGTAAAACTACAGTGGAACCCTGTGTGTCTGTCTGTGTGTCTGTCTGTCTGCCTGTCTGCCTGTCTGTCTGTCTGTCTGTCTGTCTGTGTGTCTGTCTGCCTGCCTGTCTGTCTGTCTGTCTGCCTGTCTGTCTGTCTGTCTGTCTGTCTGTCTGTCTGTGTGTGTGTCTGTCTGTGTGTCTGTCTGCCTGTCTGTCTGTCTGTCAGGATCCAGCTGCTGGTTCAGAGACGAGCTCCTCTGGCTCTGATGTAATCTGTACAGTAACTAGTAACTAAAGTAATCAGATGAATGTAGTGGAGTAAGAAGTGGGATGTTTCCTCCTGTGTGTGTGTGTGTGTGTGTGTGTGTGTGTGTGTGTGTGTGCGTCTTCACACTCTGATGTCTGTGTGTCCCTCAGGGTGTGTTTGTTGTCTGCAGTCGGTGTGTCCTGCAGGGGTGGAGACTCCAAACAGATACATTTCAGCAGCCTCCCTCTCCTCCTCCTCCTCCTCCTCCTCCTCTCTCTCCCTCTCTCTCTCTCTATTCTACAATTGATCCAAACCATCCCTCTCTTCCTCCTCCTCCTCTTTTCTTCCCAGCTCATTTCCTCTTCTCTTTCTCCTCCCTCTCCCTCTTTCTCCTCCCTCTCCCTCTTTCCTCCCCCTCCTTCACTTCCTCCTGATGCTTTTAAAAACATAAATATAGACCTACATATAGTAAAACTCCTCTTCCTCCTCCCCTGCTTCCACTTTTTCTCTGTCTCTACATCGATATCCTCTCTCTCTCTCAGTCTATATCTCTCGCCCTCTCCTCCCCCTCTCTCTCCCCCGCTGTCTCTCCCTCTCTCAGCTTTTAAAACGCAGAACTTTGTGTCTGAATTTGGCTCGTTCTGTGTTCGTGTCTCATCCATCATGCATGAGTGTTAAATTATAAACTCTGGGTCACTGCGCCGCCCTCAGCTCGCATCCTCAGCCTCCGAGAGAGAGAGAGAGAGAGAGGGGGAGAGAGGGGGAGAGGGAGGGAGGGAGGGAGGGAGAGGGAGAGTTAACAGCAGATTATCAGATATCAGGTCTCGATGTTATCACTGAAGTTCTCCTGCAGCAGGACTTTCTTGTGTCGTGCTGCTGCTCCTCTCTGTCAGTGATGCTCTGATTGAGTTCATATCAGTTATTGGAATCTGAATCGCCCGACAGACCCTGAAGGCCACAGAGAGGATTTCTTTTAACATTTTTGTACGCACAAGACACGAGATGTTAGTTCATGTGCTCACGAGATACGATGAGAAATATGTCATTTTTCTGGATTTGTGATGAGATGATGAAACTAAGATTAAAGGAGCAGTTCACGCTAAACCCACTCATCCTCTCCTCCTGATGATATAAAGTCCTCCTCTCCTCCTGATGATATAAAGTCCTCCTCTCCTCCTCCTGATGATATAAAGTCCTCCTCTCCTCCTCCTGATGATATAAAGTCCTCCTCTCCTCCTCCTGATGATATAAAGTCCTCCTCTCCTCCTCCTGATGATATAAAGTCCCTTCATCGCCCTCTCCTCCTGATGATATAAAGTCCTCCTCCTCCTCCTGATGATATAAAGTCCTCCTCTCCTCCTCCTGATGATATAAAGTCCTCCTCTCCTCCTCCTGATGATATAAAGTCCTCCTCTCCTCCTGATGATATAAAGTCCTTCCTCTCCTCCTCCTGATGATATAAAGTCCTCCTCTCCTCCTGATGATATAAAGTCCTCCTCTCCTCCTCCTGATGATATAAGTCCTCCTCTCCTCCTCCTGATGATATAAAGTCCTCCTCTCCTCCTCCTGATGATATAAAGTCCTCCTCTCCTCTCCTGATGATATAAAGTCCTCCTCTCCTCCTCCTGAGGATTATAAAGTCCTCCTCTCCTCCTCCTGATGATATAAAGTCCTCCTCTCCTCCTGATGATATAAAGTCCTCCTCTCCTCCTCCTGATGATATAAAGTCCTCCTCTCCTCCTCCTGATGATATAAAGTCCTCCTCTCCTCCTCCTGATGATATAAAGTCCTCCTCTGATATTTATCCTGACGACTGGGTTGTAAAAACAACGATATGTCACACCAACACTTGTGGTTTGTGTTGGAGAAGCAGGTCAGGACGTTCCTTCAGGTCGCAGCGTCTGTCTGCTGTGTGTTAACTCACAGTTTAGACCTCAGTCATCAAATACTTCCTGTTTGATAAACATGGATCTTGTCTTTATTTCGAGGCGACTCAAACCTGGTCCAGTGTCATTAAAGCAGCAGACAGCAGGCGTGTTGTTCTAACATTTTATATTGGAAAAAAACAAAAACAAGTCCACTTGTTTTTCAGGATGCTATCGTTTGTCTTTGTCCTTCCTCACAGCGTCTCTGTCGTCGCACCCACTCGCCATTTTCCTCCCAAACAGAAGAGTCATCAGTCATAAGTTAAAAACTCATCTCATCAACAAACACTTCACGCCGGCGCTCCACAATCTCCACGTCCAATATCGTCGTCCTCCTCCTGTGTAATAGTCTGGTCTGAGCCTCCAGAGAGGAAAACTAATAAAGCGTCTGACAGTGTGGACGTATGTAATGTGATGATGATGTACGAAGAGCAGCTTATTTTACTCGGGACATTTAAAGAGCAGCAGTGAGGCTGACAAGATCACTACACTGTACATCATGTCGCGTTTAAGAACACTCCGAGTCAACGAGTCGAGTGGCTTTAACCAATCAGGGGACAGATGTGGGTGTGTGTTGCCTCTGCAGTGGATCCGGGCCCAGAACTCTGAAAACTGGCGCTAACGTAGCGTGTAGCCGGCAGCTTCATGGCTAATTTATAAGAGCTCCTCCTCCATGAATGATTGATGCAGAGGTGTAAAGAGTTCTGCAGAGGTTAGCCTGGATTAGCTTAGCGGTGCCCTGCCACACCTGAGTGCCAGGTGGCTGCTTCACATCCAGGTGAGTCTGAGATGACACTGAGATATTCTTTCACTCTGACCCAGCTGATTACAGAACGTGATGAAGCTGGTTATTTATAGTTCTTTCTGTGGAAACTGTAACAGAGACCTGATCATTAAGACGTGGGCCCGGCCGGTGGACCCGTGTGGGACGGTCCGGTCCTGATGCCGTCCTCCATGACAGCCAGAACAACATGTCGGCAGGAGAGATACGTGCAAATGAGTGCGTGTCACACAAAACATAATGACATCACGCTGTCAATAAAGTTTAGATAAACATCCCAAAACATCCAAAGATCATCGCACGAGTCCAAACTCACATTTCATCCAGTCTACGGCCCGTGAGCAGACTCTCTGCAGACTTCACCGGACTTTGCTGATTTAATTACCCACAATTCATTGCAATATAAGTGACATCATAGAACTGTAAAATAATGACTTATTTATAACATTTATTGAATCTTGTCGGACAGAAATGACATTCAACCACATCATGAAACAGAAACATGTAGAAGTTTAAACTGAAGAGAACAAAATCTAAATGCTTTTAATTATGGAGGTCTTTCTGTCCACCGGTGGCTCGTATTTGGCTCGCTGACTTGGCGTGAAGACAGTGAACGCGTCACAGTACGACTGAAGCCCGCAAGTCCAGAGGGAGGAGCCTAAGATTCAGCCTGACACTCACCTGCTGTGTCTCAGTTCAGGGTCTGCATCCTCTGAAGGACTCGGCCTTTGTGGTGTTTGAAGGCGAGTCCTTCAGAGAGACCTTGTTAACCTCGTCAGCCGTTGTTAAATGTGACGGTCTAGCCTTTGGAGCATTTCCTGGTTGCGTCACCAGATGTTTTACCCTTACGTCATGATTTCTGCCGCCCAGGCCCGCGAAAGTGACGATCTACGCCACGTGATGTCGCCATTTTCTCTCTTTCTTTCTTCTTTTTCGGGCACGCAAAGCATCTTGGGATATGTGAGGCCACGAAGGATCGTAGCGGTGCATCCTCCAGAAACAGGGAGAAGAAGGAGCATCTGGAGGAGCCTTCAGACTGGGACAGCCTTCATGTTGTGATGTAATCAGCCTTCAGATGCTCCTCTGAAGGATGCACACCTGAACTGACACACAGCAGCAGTGTAGCCAATGAGAGACGGTCTACAACCAGAACTGTACAGAACCTCATCCAGCCCCAAGTAAAATCAGAGCTGTTGTTGATCCGTCTGCAGTACAGAACCAGAGTGTTTTGGGTTATTTTAAAGGATTCTGAAGTGATTTCAGCAGCTCTGTCGATGCTTCTGTCACTGATCTGTAGCTCAATTTGTATTTCTTTAAAGGAGTCATCACCTGGTTTTTTACATATCTTGGATCGCTTTGGATCAATTCTTAAAACTTATTAGAAAAAAAATAATTAAAAAAAATCAAACATGGAGCTTGTTCTGACCCTTTTCATACCGACACTTTCTCACGCGAGATTATGCGCGAGGTTTTGACCGGTCCGGATGTGCATTGTATTAATATGTAATGAGGCGCGCGTTGATTGGCTGCAGGAAGGACAGAGCCGGAATGGGGGGCGAGCCTGCATGCACACAGACTCCACAACATAAACAGCCCCCTGTCATGGCGCACACACTAAATGACGAACCTGACGGAATTCAGGCATTTATGTACGAGCCGGAGTCGGAACCTGAACGGGAGAGTGAAGAGGCAGAGACGGTGGAAGAGACACGTTTACAGCAGGATGTCTCTGAATGGTAAATTCTTTGTTTTTTCCTTCTTACTTTTCACACTTGTGTTTTACATGTAAGACCTGAGTTTTAATGCTGGCGGTGACGATGTATGGCGTGAAAATGACAGAGAAATAAGCAGATTCGGCGTGCTCACTCAGGCTGAGGACGGCTGTGAGCCGATGCTTAATATGCAAGTAGCCTCCTGTGGTAACGTCACCACAGGAGCAGAGTCAAAATCTCCTGCTTTAGGAACGCGCACTACTGTGCACTATTCCTGTTCGGAAAAAGAGCCAAAGCGAAAAAAATAAGCCACTTTCAAACTCCAGCTTTTCAGGCAAGTTTCAACAGAGGTCCGACACCAATATGCATGATTTAACGAGAGAAATTGCGATTTCCGGGTGATGACTCCTTTAACACAAAAATAAGCCTGCACCTATCAGCTGTACAGCACAGTCGGTCCACATTTTATTGTCCAAGTTCAAAATAATTTAATAACAGCATCAGTGAAGATGGAGAAGAGGGAGGAGGTGCAGGTGGAGTGAGGAGGAGCACAGGTAACAGGGCGGGGCTTATGGAGGTGATGCAGTGCAGGTAACAGGGCGGGGCTTATGGAGGTGATGCAGTGCAGGTAACAGGGCGGGGCTTATGGAGGTGATGCAGTGCAGGTAACAGGGCGGGGCTTATGGAGGTGATGCAGTGCAGGTAACAGGGCGGGGCTTATGGAGGTGATGCAGTGCAGGTGTGGAGGAACAGCAGAAGAGACAAGAACCCAGAAAACACACAGAATGAAACAAACATCAGCAAAATAAACTGAACATGAGCATGAAACTCTTTTTATTTCTTTATTTACATTAATTTTAAGTATATAAAAGAATCATAAAGAAGTGAAACAACAGCTGGTACAAAGAGAAAAATTCATAAAATGAGATAAACTTGCATAATTTTCTATTTTTAGAGATTTGAAACTCCTTTAAATTATTTATTCAGCAATCTGAAATCTCATTGGCTTCATGACGTGTCAATCACCTGCAGGCTGACATGTCAGTGGCTCAGGAGAGAGGAGTAAGAAGAGAGGGCGGGTCTCCTGTCCTCCCCATCACTGGTTGGCTGTTGCAGGCCACAGGGCGGGCATAGAGGCTCCTACCTGGTCTGATGAGGTGTCAATCAAACCGTCAGAGTTCAGCAGCCATCTTAGGAAACTCTGTTTCAGTTTAATGTTGTTCTTCTTTCACTTAGTGACGTTTCTGACAGATAACAGCAGGAAAAGCTCTTTCATCAGGTTTTGGACCGACTGTGGTTCTGATGTGGATCTACTGGACCTCTGGGACCAGAAGAAGACGACTTCTGCTGGACTTTGATTCAGATCTGTACGGCTGAGATGCTTCAGCAGTGAGTTGTAAACGCTTGTTTGTAGATTATTCCTGCTTGACGTGGTTTTATGTTGAAATGACGTGTGGCAGAACATTTCTCAGTTTTATGGCAGTTGGGATCCGTTCAGGTGCTTCAGCGCCACCTGCTGTGAGTCCACACCTGTGAGGCCACACCTGTGAGTCCACACCTGTGAGTCCACACCTGTGAGGCCCCACCTGTGAGTCCACACCTGTGAGTCCACACCTGTGAGACCCCACCTGTGAGTCCACACCTGTGAGACCCCACCTGTGAGTCCACACCTGTGAGTCCACACCTGTGAGTCCACACCTGTGAGGCCCCACCTGTGAGTCCACACCTGTGAGGCCCCACCTGTGAGTCCACACCTGTGAGACCCCACCTGTGAGTCCACACCTGTGAGTCCACACCTGTGAGTCCACACCTGTGAGTCCACACCTGTGAGTCCACACCTGTGAGTCCACACCTGTGAGGCCCCACCTGTGAGTCCACACCTGTGAGTCCACACCTGTGAGTCCACACCTGTGAGGCCCCACCTGTGAGTCCACACCTGTGAGACCCCACCTGTGAGTCCACACCTGTGAGTCCCCACCTGTGAGTCCACACCTGTGAGTCCACACCTGTGAGTCCACACCTGTGAGGCCCCACCTGTGAGTCCACACCTGTGAGACCACACCTGTGAGGCCCCACCTGTGAGGCCCCACCTGTGAGTCCACACCTGTGAGGCCCCACCTGTGAGACCACACCTGTGAGGCCCCACCTGTGAGGCCCCACCTGTGAGACCACACCTGTGAGACCACACCTGTGAGTCCACACCTGTGAGTCCACACCTGTGAGGCCACACCTGTGAGGCCCCACCTGTGAGGCCCCACCTGTGAGACCACACCTGTGAGGCCCCACCTGTGAGGCCCCACCTGTGAGGCCACACCTGTGAGAGAGAGAGAAGAAATGATTAACGAAGCGTTTCATTATTCCAACGATATCAACACCTGCTTTTTAAAAATGTGACGAGATATGACGACACCCCGCCAAAACAAAATCTGAGTATTTCTTCTCCATTCTGACAGGATGTGATGTCATCAGCTGGGTCACACCTGAGGTGTACGTGTGTTTTAAATGAACGAACGACTGAACGAGTAAAAGACATTTTGAAAAGGTTTCATGTTGACAGTCGAGGTGGAAACTGATTTAAACTTCACGTACGTACAACTGTGAGGTATTTGTACTCAACGTGAGTATTTACATGTTGTTGTAGCCTGCTGCTGTTTCTCTGCAGTACTTTTGTACCTTCAGTATGTTTGAGGTCAGTCTGTCGTCCAGTCGGCTGTTTGTGTCTCCTGAACGTCCGTCTCTGGTCTCTCTGTGAACTCTGAGGACGTCTGGGAGTTCCCTGTTTGTCTGGGAAATGTCAGTCCACTCAGCACTGCTGCTGCCTATATATAGACACACACACACACACACACACACACACACACACACACACACACACACACACTCCAGGGAATATCATCATTCCTGTGTGTGTGTGTGTGTGTGTGTGTGTGTGTGTGTGTGTCTCTCCTCCTTATCTTTCTCTAGATTCCTCCTGTTTTCCGTTTTCCGTCCTCCCTCCTCCTCCTCCCAGGGTGCATTGGGCCACTCTGAATTATAAATGAGGTCACACACACACACACACACACACACACACACATGCACACACACATAGAGTGTGTCTCCTCTTACGATCAATGCGTCCACAAAAAGCCTTTCCTCTGACCATCACTCTTCTTCTTCTTCTTCTTCTTCTTCTTCTTCTTCCTCTGTGTGGTGTTCAGGTCCACACTGTTGTTGTCTTAAAGGAACAGTTCACTGATATGCTGAGATGGACTCGTAAAGAAGGTGTAAATCTGATCTCAGATCAGGTTGTGATGTGTTCTCTCCTGCAGACCAGCTGATGGAGACATCTGATGTTTCTTCTGCAGCTTCTGTTTGAGAACTGATAAAGTTTTTGTAGTTCTCCTCGTCGCCCCCTGCAGGCTTCAGACGGACAGGAATGAGATCCCTCACTGGCTTCCCACCAGACACTTAGCTGTGTGTGTGTGTGTGTGTGTGTGTGTGTGTGTGTGTGTGTGTGTGTGGTGTGTGTGTTAATTTGGTCTTGGGGAGTTCAGCAGTAATGGCGACTTAAACAAACTGTCCCCTGAGTCCAGACGCCCCTCTGACTACCTGATTAACCATTGATTTTTCCACGACTGAATGTGTGTGTGTGTGTGTGTGTGTGTGTGTGTGTGTGTGTGTGTGTGTTTCCCGTCTTCCTAATACAGTGTAGATAAGTCAACACAATTACAGCTCAATCTTTACCACAAGTGGGAAGAAAAGACGTCGAGCAGTAAATAAGAGAACAGAAACGTGAGATGAAATCAGACGAGGACGATTATTAAACAGTTGGTTCTGATGGTTCTACACGGTACTTCACTCTGTTTGGATCCGACTGCTTTTCTTTAACATCTGAGGGGAAAGAAGAGAAATGAAACAGTCACAGCAAAATGCAACTGAGGCTTTTTTTTTATGAATGTATAAGAGTCAAACCTTCTTGTAAAAGCATAATTACGATGAAAGAGACACTTAAGATTTACTGTATTACAGACACTTTTACGATAGCATCAAAATCTCTCTGTTTAAAACAGTAAGAAGTCTCGACACAACATGAAACTTTGCTGGTAGCATCACCAGGGTCTCTACACATGAACACGAGCATTGAGAACATTGTTTGTGTACACAGAGTTTACTAAAAAGAAGGTTTTTGAACAACTCACGTTAGCAGTAGCTTGTTCCGCTCGCCGCCGTCCTGCCAGTGGAGAAGTGTCGATCTCAGAATGTGACGTCACCTGGAGGACAGTTAAGGTGGAATGCTCCTAAAGCTTAGTTCCATATAAATGCAGGAGAATTTGTTGTTTTGTTGTTACTAAAATCAACAGCTGGAAAAGTCACGTGAGATCTGGCGTGGATAGTTGTTGCAGGAAGACAGCAGTTCCACCTTAACTGTCCTCCAGGTTACGTCACATTCTGAGATTGACACTTCTCCACTGGCAGGACGGCGGCGAGCGGAACAAGCTACTGCTAACGTGAGTTGTTCAAAAACCTTCTTTTTAGTAAACTCTGTGTACACAAACAATGTTCTCAATGCTCGTGTTCATGTGTAGAGACCCTGGTGATACTACCAGCAAAGTTTCATGTTGTGTCGAGACTTCTTACTGTTTTAAACAGAGAGATTTTGATGCTATCGTGAAAGTTCCCGTAGCACTCACATTGAAAATGAGTTTGACCTGAAAAAAGAAAATACGGTAAATCTTAAAAGTTCCTCTTTCATTGTAATTATGCTTTTAAACGAACATTTGACTCGTATACATTCACAGAAAAAGCCTCGGTTGCATTTTGGCGAGAGTTTCACTTGAAGATGGATGTAAGAGGAGCTGTGACCTGATCAACATGTGCAAAAACTGCTGTTAACAAGAATCCTCTCAGTCCAGTGGATCTGCTCGTGGACGCACAGTACATCCAGAGAGTTCTTTCAGTTGCATGATGGGAAATGTAGGATCTATTGTTTTTGGGACTTTTAAATGAGCTAAACCTTGAATATTTACAGCAGGAATATTAATCAGATATTAAAAGACTGACAGGTGATAGTACTGACATTAAAGGACCAGGAGAAGCATTCTGAACCTCTTCTTCCTGTATTGAACTCGATAAGCTGCTCTCATTAAAGGTCACGTTCATGTTTTCATGTTGCAGCACATTAACTATAAATGCTTCGTTCCTGCTGACTGTTTTCTGAAACACAACATTAGCTGTCAGATGGATGTCTGTGTTCAGGTTTCAGTGTTATATCAGCTCCTCGCAGGAACGACAGCAGATCTTTTCCACCTGCAGTATGTGCTGTACATCAGTAATCAACACCGCCACGCTCATCACGGTAACACACGTGTTCCTGCTCGTTCATCATCTGTGTCCCTGCGAGAGTCACAGGAACACAAACCCAAACAGGAAAACTCAGCAAAGACACAACATGAGACCCGACAGCAGCCTGCAGGCCCGAGCAGCAGATCAGGACCAGAACACGTCACGACAAACAAGAAGCAGAACTGAAGCTTCACAATAAAATGTTTTCAACACGCCGACATTAAAGTTTGATGCAGCGTCCAGCTGCTGCGAGTGATGACAGCCGGAGTGACAGGCCGACAGCTGACCAACGATTCTGTACATTCATTATTAATAATTAACTCTGTGTGTGTGTGTGTGTGTGTGTGTGTGTGAGTGTGTGTGTGTGTGTGTGTGTGTGTATGTGTGGGGGGCGGTACACATGCTGCACATGTACCTCCAGGCGGTCACTGTGTGTTTGTGTGTTCCACATGTTGTTCATGCTGCACATCATCAGAGAGAGAAACATGTTCCAGAGGTTATAATGGACATTAAAGGAGCAGTCCGTAGATTAAAGGTTCAGTCCGTAGATTATTAATAGTGTTCATCACAGACAGCAATTAGCATAAAATGCTGTTAGCTATTGACAGTTTGCGTCCTATTTGAAGAGTCAAGACACGTTGATGAAAGTTCTTATCAGGTCCTGGTACCTCTAAGTTCTGTATTGTAGTCAACTGGACTTGTTTCAGTTTGTTGAAGACGTTTCACATCTCATCCAAGAGGATTCTTCAGTTCTAACAAACTGAAGGAGCTGCAGGCTTTTAAACCCTGTGTGGGAGTGTCCTCACAGAGTGTAGGAGTGTCCTCACAGAGCATAGGAGTGTCCTCACAGAGCGTAGGAGTGTCTTCACAGAGCGTAGGAGTGTCCTCACAGAGCATAGGAGTGTCCTCACAGAGCGTAGGAGTGTCTTCACAGAGCGTAGGAGTGTCCTCACAGAGAGTAGGAGTGTCCTCACAGAGGGGAGGAGTGTCCTCACAGAGCGGAGGAGTGTCCTCACAGAGTGTAGGAGTGTCCTCACAGAGGGGAGGAGTGTCCTCACAGAGCGTAGGAGTGTCCTCACAGAGCGTAGGAGTGTTCTCACAGAGCGGAGGAGTGTCCTCACAGAGCGGAGGAGTGTCCTCACAGAGTGTAGGAGTGTCCTCACAGAGTGTGGGAGTGTCCTCACAGAGCATAGGAGTGTCCTCACAGAGCATAGGAGTGTCTTCACAGAGTGTAGGAGTGTCCTCACAGAGTGTGGGAGTGTCCTCACAGAGTGTGGGAGTGTCCTCACAGAATATAGGAGTATCCTCACAGTATATAGGAGTGTCCTCACAGAGTGTAGGAGTGTCCTCACAGAGTGTAGGAGTGTCCTCACAGAGTGTGGGAGTGTCCTCACAGAGTGTAGGGGTGTCCTCACAGAGTGTAGGAGTGTCCTCACAGAGTGTGGGAGTGTCCTCACAGACCGTAGGAGTGTTCTCACAGAGCGTAGGAGTGTCCTCACAGACCGTAGGAGTGTTCTCACAGAGTGTGGGAGTGTCCTCACAGAGTGTGGGAGTGTCCTCACAGAGTCGTTAGGGCCACTTGTGGGTCATCGACCCGACAGGCCTTCATGTGTGTTGTTGGGACTCCGTGAGCCCGGTTGTGAATGGTTGTTAAACTCTGCACTCAGACTCACATGCTGTGTGAACACAGCTAGTTTATTAGCCTTATGTTTCAGTAACCGGCTTCATCAGCTCCGCCCCCTCTTTGCCCATTTCAGATAATCAGGTTTTGGTGGAGTCAGTGCAAAGATGGCGCCGGCTGGAGCCACAAACCTCTGTGTGACATCACGGCGGCTCGTCCACTGTTTTATACAGTTAATGGCTGTTGCACTTAACTACTCGCTGTTGGGCCTCGTTTAAATGTTTCAGTACACAGATCCAGTGTCTGTGTGTGTGTGTGTGTGTGTGTGTGTGTGTCTGTGTGTGTGTGTGTGTGTGTGTGTGTGTGTGTGTGTGTGTTAGCAGTGTTTTGTCTCACTAAGTGCTGAAGCTGATTGTGTTTCCTTCACGATTCTGAGGGAACAAATGAAACTCGACCTCAAACACGACCAAACTTCTGAGTTCTCTTCAGCTGCAGTTTCACTGTCACAAACTGTCACCATGAAGTTCACTCTGAGAATCTTTGTGATCCTGAAACACAGCTGACGATGCTCGAGTCGTCCGGAGCCACAAACAGCTGCCAGACATTAAGAAAAGTCAGTGAAGAAGAAAAGCTCAACATGTCGATGGAAGTCAATACAAGAACTCGAACTTAAAGTAGATAAAAGTAAGTAGTTTTTATAATTGTTATTTACAAGAAAAGCTCATTTTAGTTGCGAAAGTTTGAGAAAAAAGTGAATATGAAAGCAAAGAAAGATTTTTATACAAATCAAATGTACATTAATACTGAATTAATGCTGATAAAGTCACAATTTTATGAGGAAAACCAATAGTTTCAAGAGGGAGAAATCAATATTATGAGAATAAAGTTGCAATGTTGATATTAATATATAATAATATCAATATTTTGAGGATAAAGTAAGAATTTGAAGAGGAAAACTATTAAGTTAGCAGTTTCTGTGGAAACCAGGTAATATTTGAAGAAAGGATGATGTTACTCTGAGATGTCATAATTAAAAACATCCAATTAAAAACAATAAAAAATGGTGATATTTAAAAAGATCATCAGAATGAAAACAAATTATGAAATAATCACACGAACAAGAAAAAGGTCAACAGTGTTTGAATGTTGTGAGAAAACAGTTAATGTCATAACAAAGTTTAAATTTAACAACAAAAGTGGGTTTGAATTGAATAAAGTAATAATTTGATAATAAATTAGGTGAATTAAGATATTTTAGAATAAAATTCTCAACAACAACGTGAGAATGTGAGATGTAATGTTACAAAAAGGTTTTAAAAATTAACTTTTAAATCAATAAAGTCGTAATTCTACAAGAAATTAAGTGAAATGATTCATTATAAATGATATATAAAGTATTATATATTAAAAATATGGGAGTAGTCAGATTTACAACAGAAAGAGGTGAGTATGCAGATAAAAATGATTTCATGAAATAAAACTAAAAATATAAATATTATGAGAATAGTCACAAATCCAAGTCAGCAGTGTTTAATAAAATCATGTTATTTAAAAAAGAAAGTTTTAATGGATTGAAGTCTTAATATTACAAGAAATAAAGTCAAATGATGCCAAAAAGATTCATTTTAGAAATAAAAAAAGTTAAAGCAAAGCTCAGATTTGACCAAATTTTTTCTTTTGTTTGATGGAATAAAATTTTTTTTATTATTCTGTGAGAAAAACATAATATGAGAATAAAGTCGTTATGACGCTGTTAAAGTTTAAACGTGGTGTTTTATCAACTTTACTTTGTACGTTTAAAGTTTTCCCGTCAGATCTGTTTCTAAAGAGCAGCTTGTGAAGTGAAGATCTGTACAGATGGCTGACACCAGATCAGTTCTTCAGTCCGAACACTTCTTCACTTTGTTACATCATCACATAGTAATCCTGCTCCCAACATGAAACTCCCATCAGCCTGTTCAATGTGGAGCAGTGTGTGTGTGTGTTGTGAGTGTGTGTGTGTGTGAGAGAGTGTGTGTGTGTGTGTGTGTGTGTGTGTGTGTGTGTGTGTGTGTGTGTGTGTGCAGAGAGAAGAGGGAGGGACACGAGGGAGAGAAGAAGAAGAAGATGGTGAGAAATGACAACGAACAGAGAGAGAGAGAGAGAGAGAAAAGGGAGATGAGGGGAGGGTCGAGCGAGCAAATGGGAGGTGGAGCCATAGAGAGAGTGAGCGAGCGAGCGAGCGAGAGAGAGAGAGAGAGAGAGTGTGTGTGTGAGAGAGAGAGAGAGAGAGAGAGAGAGGAGGGATGACAGGAGATGTGGTTGTTGCCGCGGCAGCAGAGCAGGACAGATCTGAGACAGTAAAACAACACTCCTCCTCCTCTTCCTCCTCCTTCTTCTTCTTCTTCTTCTTTTTTTATTACTCCTCCATCCTCCTGCGTCCGTCAGCCCCGTTAACACCTGGGAAAAAACAAACAAACCTGCTGCTGCCTTCCTCATCACTCCTCTTCTTCCTCACCTTCATCATCATCACCACCATCATCATCATCAGCGGTGGTAAGTAGGATGAAAACTGCTCCAGATACAGCGCTTACTGCTGAGAATAGAACGAGAAGGGAGTGGAGAAGTCGAGCGGAGAGGAGGAGCGGGACGGGACGGAGGGGTGGAGGGAGGGAAGAGTTTGTAGAAGAAGAAGAAGAAGAAGATAGAATCAGAGAAGAAGACTTGAGGTAACGAGAGGGAAAGAAGAGTCAGAGGAGAAAGAGAGAAAAGAAGAACAGGTCTCAGATCAGATCAGAGAGTTTGAACAGTTTGGAGGCGATTCAGGACAGAAAAATGTCAAAAACAAATAATATGAGAAGAAGAGAAGCAGACACAAATATATGATGGTGTGTGTGTGTGTGTTTGTGCGTGTGTGTGTATGTGTTTGTGCGTGTGTGTGTGTGTGTTTGTGCGTGTGTGTTGTGCGTGTGTGTGTTGAGGTTGACGTAATCCAGCGATATGAATTAGTGATGAAGTTCTGTGTGTTTGCTATTACCGGTGGTTATCACGCACACACACACACACACTTTTCATATGCATGCATGCACACACACACACACACACACGCACAGTGCTCATTAATATTCACACACCTTCTGCTCCTGTCGTTCTGCAGCGGTGAAGTATTGTTCCGTCCTTTTCTGTTTACAATCTTAACATTTAAAAGTTAAACTGAAGTTAGAAAAGTCAAAGAAAGTCTTTCTGAGACGCTGCCGGTGGGAAACCCGGCGTCAGGACGGGTCGCGTCCCGCTGCGGTCGCTGTATCTCGTTACTTTCTGACTTCCTGTCTGAGGTTCTCCATCAGATTGGTTTGTTTTTGTTGGGGACTATTTTCAGCAGCGGATGAATCCACATTTGGTGCCGTAGTGAGAATCTGACAAAAGAGGAAATCTCTGAAATGTTGCATTCATGTCCGGTTGAGTTGATAATGATCAGATGTTTGTGTGTGATAGACGGAGGAGAGTGTTAGTCCACTACATGACTGTGCATCAGCCAGCAGAGCTCTGTACTGTGATCATAAACATCTTCCTCCGTCCATCAGCGTCCAGCCTGAGTCACGGGGAAGTTGTGTAACAGACATTCTGTGTTGTCTTGTTTATTTTTGCTGGACTTGAAGTTCCCCTCCTACGACAGATCC
>NC_044193.1:948108-1002167 GCF_900880675.1 Sparus aurata
TAGATTCTCTGTTGTGTGAATGTTTTTACAGTTTTGGAGGTTTTGAAGTGATCTGAGTGTTTGAACTTGAAAAACTCTGCAGCTTTAAATAAACACTGTTGATGCTGAAAATAGACTCAGCATGACTCAGAATTTCATTCTTTCTGTTTATTTTTGTGCTGCTTTTATATCTCACATCTCTTTTCTTTTGTTTCTCTTTTTTGTGCCTTCAATCATCCCCCTCTTCATCCCATCTCTTCAGTTTAATGTATGTCTAATATATCTTATTAAAAGGCTCAATCAGTAGATATTATTTACATATTTACACCTTGTTGATCCGTTTTGAACACTCGGGTCCAATCTGAATACTCCTCTTGCTCCTTCCACTTAGATCTACACCTCCATTCTATGAGCTCAGGTGTTCAGGTGATCATACAGGTCTAGGTGCAGGCTGTCCTGACTCTTGTTAGGTGAACGTCAGATCCAACAGAGGGTTATGAGAACCTGTTGCTTCGATGTATGATGGTAATTTCTTTATAACAGGCATCAAACAATCGCTAATAGTCTGCAGATGTCTCAGTAGCAAACGTTTCATCATTATTTATATATATTTATATAATGTTAGCTGATTTCTGTGAAACCACAGAAGAGTTTAACTGAACGTATCTCCACATGTCCACAGGTCTCATCAGTAACATCCAGCGGTCTGTGGCTGTGTTGACGAGTTGCTGATGTTCGTCTATAAAGTGTTCAGGAAATGAAACGGTGTTCTTTTTAATTTGAGGACTTGTTGACGCTGTGAATGAATTCCAAGCATCCATGCTTTTCTCCCTCTGTCAGTATAGGTTCTAGACCAGTTTTAATAGGGAGGCCAGGTTGGGGCCGGCTTTTTTGTTAGGGGGCACATACAACCCGGAAAAAAGGATAAATCCCTCATTCAGACAAAACAGTGTTTACAATTTCAGCAATTGTGATTGGGTAGTAAACTGCTGAGACACTTTATTTCTGCCTTTCCCTTCAAAACAAAATCATTGCAAGAAATCTGTCATTGTGTTATTGATGCAGACTCCCTGTCAGGGGGCCACAGGGGGGTCCAGACTCAGAGTTACGGGGGCACTGGCCCCTGTTGGCCCCCCTAGAACCGCCCCTGTGTGTGAGGCTCTCAGAGGGTCGTCACGTTTCACAGCGGACATTTCACCACTTCACTCGGGGTTCAAACTGGAGATGGAAATGAGCCTCAGTGAGATCTTAGATATCGTCTCTGGGCAGTGAGAAGTTCAGTATTATAACTTAGGTATTTGAAAGTATTTTAATACATTCTCTGGTCCCTCATAGATAAATACTTTGATATTTATTCACAAGAAAAGAAAAAGTGAAAGTCTGCTTCCTGTGCATCATCAGATCTCCTCAGCACAGCGACCACAGAACGACACTGAAGTTTAAACCTCGTCCATGTATTTAAAGATCTCAGTCAATCTGAGGAGGACAGCAGCTCTCAGCCCCGTAACGTTTGTCTGAAAGTGGACGATGATCTTTTAGAAACATGATTATATCTGTGAAATATTGAAGAGTGAGAGCACAAGAAGAGAAACACAAAGGATGTGATCACACCAAAATAATCTGAGAGAAAAGAGACGACAGAGAGGCCGGATCTCCTTCACCAGAGGAGGAGAAAACATGGAACAGCCATCCCTCCTCCTGCAACTTTCATCATCACTCCATCAATTAAACATGGCCGTAGATTACACTGGAGGAGAGAGAGAAGGGAAAGGCGAGACGAGAAGGAGAGGAGAGGATTTAGGAAAAGGAGGCGAGGCAGAAACGGTGACGAGAAGGAGGGAGGAGGAGGAAAGACGAGGAGCAGGATGGAGGGAAAGAGGAGGAGAGCAGGGAGGCTTTTAGCAGCCGGCTGAAACCCAGAATAGAAGTTTTCAAAGAGAGAAAACAAACTGAGCCGATGATCAAACTCGTCCGGTCGATACGGGTGTCCTTGTGAAGAACGATCCCGGTCAGAGAGTTTGGAGGATCGAGAGGAGAAACAGAGCAGCGAGAAGAGCTGAGAGTTAGATTCCCACAGAGAGGAAGGCTTCAGTCAACCACACACACACACACACACACAGACACACACACACACTCACACACACGCACACACACACACACACACACACACACACACACACTCTCACACACACACGCACACACACACACACACACACACACACACAGACACACACACACACACACACACACTCTCACACACACACGCACACACACACACACACACACACACTCTCACACACACACACTCACACACACGCACACACCTACACACACACACACACACACACACACAGACACAGACACACACACACACACACACACTCTCACACACACACACACACACACACACACACACACACACACACAGACACAGACACACACACACACTCTCACACGCACACACACACACACACACACACACACACTCTCACACACACACAGATCAGCAGGTGGTGCAGTGTGTGTGTTTCATGTGTTAGCAATGAAAACGTTATTTATCATTTGAATCATCCTGAGCTGGACAACATCGCTGTGTGTTACAGATGTTTGTCAGGACGCTCGGCTTCACACTGAAGTGTGCTAAAACATTAGCATTGTCACTGTGAGTGTGTTAGCATGCTGGTGTTAGCATTTAGCTGGCTGCTGTGGATATGTTAGCCTCACAGAGCTGCTGGCTGTGCTGCAGACGACACGTTTCCTCCTCGACAAATAAATGAATCTAACAAACTGAAGAACAACCTGAAGCGTCTCCTTCTTCTCCTCTTCCTCTTCTCCTCCTCTTCTTCTTCTCCTCCTCTTCTTCTCCTCTTCCTCTTCTCCTCCTCTTCTTCTTCTTCTTCTCCTCTTCCTCTTCCTCTTCTTCTCCTCCTCTTCTCCTCCTCCTCTTCTTCTCCTCTTCCTCTTCTCCTCCTCTTCTTCTTCTTCTCCTCCTCTTCTTCTTCCCCTCCTCTTCTTCTCCTCTTCCTCTTCTTCTCCTCCTCTTCTCCTCCTCCTCTCTGATCGGAGGGATCTTCCTCAGGTTTAATTGTCCTTCTGGCTCTCCTCTCTAAACTGATTACAATTGGCCGTCTGTCCCTCTATTAGATTGTGATTGGCTGGCTCCTCTATTACAGGTGAGAGATAAGGATCGCTCGGTGCGTTCGATTGGCTGACTGGACACTAATGGATTGCTATCTGCTCCAATCGCGCGGCAGCAGACGACTGTCTCTCTGTCGGCTCGCCGTGTTCTTCTTCTCTCAGGTGAATTTGGAGGCGGTGAGTCGTCTTCTTCTTCGCCTCTCTTGTCCTCCCTCGCTCGGTCCGTCCGTCAGTCCGTCTGTTTGGTGGTACCGCGGCTCGCTGCAGGATGACATAATCCTGAGCATGAAATATTTAAAGTACTGAGAGAGCGGCTCAGAATAACCGGGCTGACCCGGGCCTCCTGAGAGTTTCCCCCCTTTTGTAAAACCTTTATTTATCACGACAGCTGACTCGAGCACCACGGAGGGTCACGTGACCCGCTCGGAGGTCGACTGCTGCGGCGCTGATCAGCGATGCATTATTCACTCCATTCAGCCGCTCAGCTGTGATGTCACAGGCCGGTTTAAAGGGACATTTCAGAGCCTGACGTTCATCTGGAACAGTTACTGGACGCATGAACTCCCAGCATGCATCTGATCCTGATAATACATCGGTGTAGAACATTTAAAAATGTTACTTAAAACTAAGTATGTAAAGTTTTAACAACAAAATAAACTGTTTTTAATGTTATCAAAGTGATGATAATATCAGAATTTGATTATTGATCCATAATGTGGAGCATTACAAAATTGTATTTTTTATATTATCTATAATAATAAACCAGAAAGTATTCTGTTTAATTCTTCTGATTCTGCACGATAATTTATGTTGACAAAAGTACTTTTACTATTAAACTTTACTGTAGTCGAAGTGTAAAGTCACAGAAAATGTAAATACAAGTAAAGTAAAGTTACTTCAGGATTAAAGTCACTACAGTACTTTTTATAAATATACTTAGTTACTTTCCATCTCTGCAGGGAGTACTTCCTCTGTGATGTTGCACAGATGTTAATTTACTGACAAAGATTTTAATAAGGTGCACATTTCCCATCTAATCTTCAACATCAGTTGAATAAATGTCATATTTAATGTGAAGTTTGTGATCCTGTTGATTCAATGTGAATAAATGAAATAACTGGATGTGTAATCTGTTACTGGAGGCAGAAGTAATGTGTTACAAACTGGTTCTTAATCTAAAGCGATTGTATTAACTAGATTAAATCAGACTTGAGAAGTTACAAGAGAGGTGAACCTGAACGCACCTGAACGCACCTCCTGACTTCTGCCCTGAAGTTTAGTTTCAGGTTTTGTGTTTTCACAACTTTTAATTTCACTTCAAGTGTCAAAGTCCTGAGTTTGTCTCTCGTTTGTCTTCATCTGACGACGGCTGTGAGAACAGAGTGTCGATGTCGCACAGATTAAAGATTATTCAGCACGCTTACATGAAAACAATAATCTGATAACTGGGAATAAAAACTTTATTGATGAGGATTCAGTCAGTCATTTGGATTTTGGACATAAAACTGCTTTTTTCTTTTTCAAACCATCACAGCATCAGTGCCGGTTCGGTTCTCCTCGGGTGGTTTGATGTTTTGTTGTCCTGCGTCATGTTTTCTACGTATACGAGCAGAAAACACCTATTGTCATTGAATTATACGCAAGATTTTATTAAATAGAAACACTGCTCCTGCTCCTCCTGCTCCTGCTCCTCCTGCTCCTGCTCCTCCTGCTGGTGTTCCTCCTGTTCCTCCTGTTCCTCCTGTTCCTGTTCCTCCTGTTCCTCCTGTTCCTCCTGCTGGTGTTCCTCCTGTTCCTCCTGTTCCTGTTACTCCTGTTCCTCCTGTTCCTCCTGCTGGTGTTCCTCCTGTTCCTGTTCCTCCTGTTCCTCCTGTTCCTCCTGCTGGTGTTCCTCCTGCTGGTGTTCCTCCTGTTCCTCCTGTTCCTCCTGCTGGTGTTCCTCCCGCTGGTGTTCCTCTTGCTCCTGTTCCTCCTGCTGGTGTTCCTCCTGCTGGTGTTCCTCCTGCTGGTGTTCCTCTTGCTCCTGTTCCTCCTGCTGGTGTTTCTCCTGCTGGTGTTCCTCCCGCTGGTGTTCCTCCTGCTCCTGTTCCTCCTGCTCCTGTTCCTCCTATTCCTCTTGTTCCTGTTCCTCCCGCTGGTGTTCCTCCCGCTGGTGTTCCTCCCGCTGGTGTTCCTCTTGCTCCTGTTCCTCCTGGTGGTGTTCCTCCCGCTGGTGTTCCTCCCGCTGGTGTTCCTCCCGCTGGTGTTCCTCTTGTTCCTGTTCCTCCTGCTGGTGTTCCTCCCACTGGTGTTCCTCCCGCTGGTGTTCCTCCTGGTGGTGTTCCTCCCGCTGGTGTTCCTCCCGCTGGTGTTCCTCCTGCTGGTGTTCCTCCCGCTGGTGTTCCTCCCGCTGGTGTTCCTCCTGGTGGTGTTCCTCCCACTGGTGTTCCTCCTGGTGGTGTTCCTCCTGCTCCTGTTCCTCCTGGTGGTGTTCCTCCCGCTGGTGTTCCTCCTGCTGGTGTTCCTCCTGTTCCTCCTGTTCCTCCTGTTCCTCCTGCTGGTGTTCCTCCTGTTCCTGTTCCTCCTGCTGGTGTTCCTCCTGTTCCTGTTCCTCCTGTTCCTCCTGTTCCTCCTGCTGGTGTTCCTCCTGCTGGTGTTCCTCTTGCTCCTGTTCCTCCTGCTGGTGTTCCTCCTGCTCCTGTTCCTCCTGTTCCTCTTGTTCCTGTTCCTCCCGCTGGTGTTCCTCCTGGTGGTGTTCCTCCTGCTGGTGTTCCTCCTGCTCCTGTTCCTCCTGTTCCTCTTGTTCCTGTTCCTCCTGCTGGTGTTCCTCCTGGTGGTGTTCCTCCCGCTGGTGTTCCTCCTGTTCCTCTTGTTCCTGTTCCTCCTGCTGGTGTTCCTCCTGGTGGTGTTCCTCCCGCTGGTGTTCCTCCTGTTCCTCTTGTTCCTGTTCATCCCGCTGGTGTTCCTCCTGGTGGTGTTCCTCCTGCTGTTGTTCCTCCTGCTCCTGTTCCTCCTGTTCCTCTTGTTCCTGTTCCTCCTGTTCCTCTTGTTCCTGTTCCTCCCGCTGGTGTTCCTCCTGTTCCTCTTGTTCCTGTTCATCCCGCTGGTGTTCCTCCTGGTGGTGTTCCTCCTGCTGGTGTTCCTCCTGCTCCTGTTCCTCCTGTTCCTCTTGTTCCTGTTCCTCCTGCTGGTGTTCCTCCTGGTGGTGTTCCTCCTGCTGGTGTTCCTCCTGTTCCTCTTGCTCCTGTTCCTCCCGCTGGTGTTCTTCCTGCTGGTGTTCCTCCTGCTCCTGTTCCTCCTGCTGGTGTTCCTCCTGCTCCTGTTCCTCCTGTTCCTCTTGCTCCTGTTCCTCCCGCTGGTGTTCTTCCTGCTGGTGTTCCTCCTGCTCCTGTTCCTCCTGCTGGTGTTCCTCCTCCTGGTGGTGTTCCTCCTGCTGGTGTTCCTCCCGCTGGTGTTCCTCCTGGTGGTGTTCCTCCTCCTGGTGGTGTGGAGGAGGTTTGCAGTGGTTTAATATATAATTAAAGACTGGGCTGAATAAATAATGAGCAGTAGAAATAATAAAAGCTTCCACACGTTGTTGCTGCGCTGCGTTCTGACCTCGCTGTGTCTTCAGATCATCTGATCATATTTACAGATGGAGATATGAGCCCTGCTCCTCCACCTCTCCTCCTGACCTCCCCGTCTCCTTCTCCTCTTTCCTCCCTCCCTCCGCCCTTCCCCTCGTCTGTCCTCGCTCGACCTCCTCATTCTGTCCTCCTCCCTTTACTCCCCATCCATCCTCCTCTCCCATCTCTCTCCTCTGGCTGTGAGTCAAGCTTCCACTCCATGTGTCCTCCTCCTCCTCTCTCCTCTCGCTGCTGCAGGACGGAGTCTTGGCTCCCACAGCTGCAGATAATGACCCCCGGACAAAGACGGGGGGAGGACAGGGGGGAGGACGGAGATGGGAAGGGAGATAGAGGAGAGACGGAGGGAGGAAATAAAGGAAATATATAGAGAGGGAGGAGGGAGAGGAGTGAGGGAGGGAGAGGAAGAGAATCTAAACTTTCTCCTCTGGCTGCCTACTAACCAGCGAAACAAGCCCTCTAATGCTGCCATCCATTATTCAACAAGAGGAGCTCCAGGCTCACACACACACACACACACACACACACACACACACACGCACACACACACACACACACACACACACACAGCTGGTTTAATCACCTCCCTGCAGTCACAACCTCCGACATTTAACACACTGTGTGGCTTCAGCTGACTGACCTCTGCTGGCTGCAGAGCTGCTCAGCTTCTCTCACAGACATAAAAACATATTCAACAGTTTTATTTCAACACGCAGCCTGAAGATAAACTTTACTGTCACAGCTGCAGGACGTAAACAGGAAGCTCACAGAGGAAACTGACCAGCAGAACACAGACTCATCATCACTTCTCCTCCTCGTGTTTAACTGTCGTAAACAGCGTTAGCATCGCGGCTACCGCTAACTGTGCAGAGCTGGAACAATCTCAGTCTGATGTAGAAACTCTGATCTCAGGTCTGTGAACTCAGAGTGAATCAGCCGCTGTATTAATCAGACTGCAGGTTCTGTAGACTGACGCTGGTTCTGAAGCGTCTCTGGTGTCGGTGCTGAGAGGAGACACTGATCAGCAGGGAACAGAGTCGCAGCATTCTGCTGAACAACTGAAGCAGCTGAGACTTGATTTAAACATCAGATGTCTCCATCAGCTCGTCTGCTGTGATCTCAGTCTGCAGCAGAGAACACATCACTAACTGATCTCAGACCAGATTTACACCTGCGGCCTGTGATCAGTCCGCAGCAGAGAACACATCACTAACTGATCTCAGACCAGATTTACAGCTGATCTGGAAACAACGGCGTGCATGTTAAAGCCTTTTAGCTTAGCATCTACAGTGAAGACTTCTGCTTGAAAAGGTTGTAAATAACATATTTTCAGATTACTGCACACAATTATTGTGTGTGTGTGTGTGTGTGTGTGTGTGTGTGTGTGTAAATACTGTTCAGGTCAGTGAATAAAGATAAATCAATGACATCGTGTTTTTTGTCTGAATGAGTTAAATCAGGCTTCTTTGTGACTTTGTGTGTGTGTGTGTATTTATATACATACACAGTGTGGTACATGTATGTGTGGGTGGGTTAGAATCAGGAGGTTGAACATGCATGTTGCTCTGTGTGTGTGTGTGTGTGTGTGTGTGTGGTAGATGCCTGCAGGGCACTCTGGGCTGTAATTGGTTGAACTCTTGACCCTCTTCTCTTCTTCTCTCTTCATCTCTGCGCGGACGAACACATGAAGAAGAATCAGAATCAATCTGAAGATGTTTTTAAGACTTGCATTGATTCTTTTATGGCACAAAAATCAAAGTATACGAAGTTTAAAATCATTTTAATCACACACACAACTCTGACAGCACACACACTCACACACACACACACACACACACAGTGGAAGCAGCATCAGAGCTAATTTACAGTCTATTAAAGGTGCATTGCGTGTAATGTTTGGCTGTAAACTCAAGGCCACTGCAGATTTACTGCTGCCTGCTGACTATAAACACACACACTGTTGTAGCTATAAAGCATCTTGCAGCTGGTGTGTGTGTGTGTGTGTGTGTGTGTGTGCCAGCAGGGTGATGGTGTTAGCTTAGCAGCAGCAAAACAAGAAACATCCAACCCAAGTCTGTCTGATTTACATGTTGTATCGTGTGAGCTAACAGGCTAATCACTGAAGCCTGCCTGGTGTGACAGGGTCAAGCTAACGCTACGCTAACTGGACCTAGAAGCTAACATGTAGTCACAAAACTCTAATTCTCAATTTGACTATTTTTGCTTCGTTCTTGCTCACTGGCACCAACAAATAGAAGAAAATAAACCCGACACAGTTTTACTAAAGAGTTTGGTGTTTTAATTTGACTGTATTTCACATTTTTAATCAAATCTGAACCTCAACAGGAGATTTAGTGGAAATGATCTGCAGCAACAGTGTGTGTGCCAACGTCAGCTAACCACGTCCTGTTTGTCTTTCTGCTGGACTCATGGAAATACAACTGATATCAGTGTTTTTATCAGAGAACCAGAGAGTGTTCATTAAATCAATAGTTTCCTCTGCTGATGTTCCTTTCTGCCAGGCACTCTGCGACTCCCTGCTGACCACTCATGGTTTCAGTCGTGCTGGTTCCTGATGACGCTGCAGAGCTGACGGTTTACTGATCGTACTTAACGGGTCAAGACAGAGCAGAGAATGTAGCATAAAGATCAGTACATCTGAAGGTTTGAGGTGTTCTGTGCGTCGGTCTGATCTGGGGTCAGATCACAGGGACTCTGTTTGATGTAGGTTGGACTCTGCTGATCTATAACTGGATCAATGAGAGTGATTGGGACCGGTTAGCTATTGGAGTTGTTACTTAAGCTGAAGTTTTTTTGCAGCTACACTGACCCGTGTTGATTGGTCACCTTGAAACTAATAATTTGTGAGTAACTCAGTTTTTAAGGGAACAAAAAAACACAACATAAAAAGGTGTTTCTTGTCATTGGAACAGTTGCAGGTGTTCAGCAGGTGGTGTCACCTGGTGATGTCAGCAGCAGTGTCCTCCTCCTCCAGAAGTCACACTGAACTTCACTTCCACTGAAGCTCAGGCTCCATAAACTCGGGCTAATGAGGCTGATGTTCCAGCTGTGCTGCGTGAGCTAACAGCTGGCAGAGGCTGCAGCCGGCTGTCTGCCCGTCGCAGCTTCATTTGCATTTACATTGTGAGATTTACTCTCCGTCAGCAGCTCGGTAGCTGCCTCTCCGTCTTCTTCTGCAGCACCAGGAGAAGAACGAGACCGGGGTTATGATTTCGTCCTTCGTCTCTTTTATGGGCCGGAAGTGAGGAACCTCTGAGTCAGCTGGTGTTTCTTATAGGAGACGTTTTCTCAGACAAACAAGCTCGGAAGAAAAAACAGACTTACAGAGTGAGGGTGGTTTAAGACCAGCTGAGGATCACTGCTAAACTGTTAGCTTATCTGAGGCCACATTATACTTACTGACCTGACCCATGAGCAAACCTACTGAAGTGTTATTAGCTATCTTAACCAAACCAAACTGTTTTAGCAGTAAGATCACATTTAATTTAGTGGCTAACTCTTTTATCTGGACTTGCTATAAACGAATGAGTCAATGAGACATTTTAGCTGCTTAATAGAAACATTTGCTAACTTGTGTAAAAGAAACAGCTAGCTAAACTGAACCTAGCCGGTAAGCTAACAGTAAGATGCTAAACCAAATGAAACTGTTTAGCCACTGAACGGACTCGATGGTTAAACATTTTACTAAAACGTGTTTCTTAAAGCATCTGAAGTGAAAATGGAACAAGATCTTGATTCATATCAAATCAGCATCTATTTATTTACACGCTGTGTTCAGTAATAATAGAATAATAAATAACTAAACTGCTTCAAACCTTTTTGTGTGACAACAAATCTGAAACTGAATCAGTTTTTCTGACTGAGAATATTTTTGAAATCGACAAATTTGTAGTTTGAAATGAAAAGAGTGTGTAGAGAAAAGGTGGTGTCAGGAGGAGAGTTCTGGTCCAGTTGATGTTCCGGGTGGACTCACAGTGTTTGGCTGCAGACGGACATCTTCGATTCTTTCCGGGAGCTTTTTGTCAATAATTACAGGTGACTTTTGCTCCTCTCCACCGTCTCTGTTATCCTCATTGATCAGCTCCCAGCTGCCAGCATCGCTCCCAGCCGAGGCCCGTGAAGGTCCAGCAGAACCGACCGGAGCCTCTTCACACGGTCCAGATACACTCGCTCAGGCCCGGTCCCACAGAATGAGACATTTGAATGTGTCACTTTGGACTTTAAGGACCTGAGTTATCAAGTTATTGATCACAAACAATGAACTGATGAACAAAATAATCGATGTGTTAACTCTTCATCATCTCTGACTCAGTTCATGTTGCTCCGATCTTTAACAGTTCTGGGTGTTTGATGTTTTGTGACATTGAGGGACAGGTGAGGGTGTTATATAGTATAGTTAGAGTATAATGTGGGATGTTCAGTTTGCAGGACGACAGCTAACATCTGAAATACAAACACATGATGTGAAGCTGTGGAGGATTTGGATCAGACAGAATAAAACACAACCATCACCTGTAACAGTTTGAGGTGATCCTTCAGACGACTGCGTCAGCTTTATGATGGAACACGTGTTCACGATGACGCACAACTTTGGAATTAGCTTCACAGTAAATGAGCTTCAGATACGAGCGTTAGCGCAGCAGGCGAGGTCGCGGCCTTCTTCTGTGAAGGAGCGAGACATAATCCACCGCAGCACTTCATTACCTGCATATCTGATTTACTGAACCCTCTGACATGATTTGCATATTTCAACATAAAGACTTTAATTCCACAGTGAGACCGACACGAGGAAGGTGGAACAGGACTCTCACGATTTATCTCCAGGAAAGTTCAAACAATTACTACAAACGAGTGTGAGATTTATCGTAGAGCTGCTCTGTCAGGACGACTTTACTGACACTTCAGGTACTGAGGAAGTGAAGATAGATGAAGCGCCCGACGCTGCTCACCTGGCTGAAATGTTGTTCACATGTGAGCGAAATGTTGGCAGGAAAATATAACACACACATTATTAAACAATAGCAGACTGATGTGGACCAATCAGAGCACATCACGCACGGCAGACGCAGCGAGACGAGACAAAGACGTAAAAGCCGTAAGAAGGCGTAAACAGACAGAGAGGGAGACTGGAATGTGGAGAAAAGGCGTGTTAGTGTCTCGTATCTGCAGAGAGTTTCTGATTTTCTCTCTTTGTTGCTGCTCGGGACGCTTTACCAACCCAACATGTGTCTATTTGACGTCCTGGGAATGAGACTCAACAATCAACTGTCTTTGTGGTGCGTTCAGGAACAGCTGGGACAAATCCTACTGATTCTACCTTTAACTTTAATAGTCTTTGAATTCTATTAATATGACGTGAGCTTCAGTTAGCTTTGATCACTCCATCTCTTTGTATCTCTGATGAACAGGTGAATATCATCTCTGACGGATCAATAAAGTCTCATCTCAAATGATTTTCTCTTCACAAAGAAATCTTTCCTCATCTGAAAGTCTGAGCAGTGACCACGTCCTCCTGTAACTGTGTCATCAAACGTATTCAGAGCAGACGGTCTGCTGCCTTCCGGTTCTGCTCGGGTTCTGTACAGTAACATGTGGGTCAGTGCAGCTGTAAAGTGTTTTCTTCTCTCAGTGTGTCTGAACAGATTCACACAAAGTGTCCTGGCCTCCTGCCCGATCTCTAATGCCTCCTCCTCCTCCTCCTCCTCCTCCTCCTCCTCCTCCTCGTCTCCCTACCTGTGATTTATGGCTCTGTACAATAGAAGGTGAAGGCCGGCTGAGCCAACAACCAGCAGTGTGTGTGTGTGTGTGTGTGTGTGTGTGTGTGTGTGTGTGTGTGTGTGTGTGTGTGCAGTCTCACAGTGGGGAGACAGTAATATCTTGTGCAGCGTTAACAACCACAGAGCGATCAGCATTTAAATCTGGTTCTGGTTCTGTTCACACCTGAGTGACCCAATCACAGGTGGAGGCCTCAGTACAGGTGTGAACGACCCGACACTCACTGATCACTGAGACCACGTTCAGACTGTGATGTTAATTACTCTCATACCATCACCTGATCCGACCACGAACCAGTACCACAACATCACCAGACCCCATTAACAAATGTAGTGATTTTAAGAGTTGTTGAGTTAAAACAAACTTTATAAACATAGTGAAACTGTGTGTGTGACAGATTGTAAGTCATTGTGTCCTTGTTGTAAATTCAGCATTAAATCTTTCAGCTGAAGTTGTTTGTCTCCTTGTAAAAAGTGTCAGTTTGTGGCAGCATGTCTGTACCAGCCTGTCTGCTTCTGTGTCTAAAGTGCTAAAGTCTTACCTGCCAACATTGATCAGCTGTTTGAACACACTGTTTACACTGATTTCACCATTTACACTCCATTTATGAAAGAAGAAACATGTTATTGATCTAAACATGTCACATGTTACAAAGACACTAAACAGGAACAACATAGGCTACTTCTTTGTCCCCGTGGAGAAAGTCCCCAGACTCCCTTAACAAATGTGTCAGTTTAGTGAGTTGTTGAGTTGGAGACACTTTATAAACTCTGTGAAACTCTGTCTCTGACTCATTCTGCATTATTTGGACCTTCTTGTTCATTCAGCAAATGTTCTACATGAACTTCTTTCTGTCTTTGAGTAGAAACATGGAGTCTGTTTGTCTCAGTGAGGTGTATTTAAATATAAAGTGGTGATGAGAACTGAGGGATTTAGAGCTGCTCATGTGTGATCACTCAGGATAATCTGTCTTAAACCGGACCGTGCTGGTGGGACTACATATCCCATCAGCCCCTGTGATGTCTGTGGATAGTCCAGTGAGAGCTCAGGGTGTTGGTCTGCGTGTGGACTGATGATGTCACTGTGTTGTGGTTCTGCAGGTACGGCGACATGGTTCCCAACACCATCGCGGGGAAGATCTTCGGCTCGATCTGCTCTCTCAGCGGCGTGCTGGTGATCGCCCTGCCGGTGCCAGTCATCGTGTCCAACTTCAGCCGAATCTACCACCAGAACCAGAGAGCGGACAAGATGAGAGCGCAGCAGGTCAGACTGGTGGTTCTGTTCAGATGGAGGTCCAGTCAGTGGATTATTCCTTTAAGGAGGGACTGAAGCCTCGGATCAGAGTTCACTGCTGCATGAGAGACTTCCCCAGTTTATTACTCACATTCAGACAGTTAGTTTCTGTGTCTGGACCCGAAATGTGAACATCGGGTGAAGCCAGGACCAAAATTCTTGTTTCATGTTGTTGAAATATTTAATTTGAGTTCTTTGACGGAGGGAAACTCTGTTTTTATCACTCTGTAAATCAGAAAATACTGTCGACAGCCAGAACAAGTCTCTCCACATTTTCAGGACTAACATGTTTTATAAATCAGGCTGTTAAAGAAAAAAGAACAAAACTTCAGTTGTGAGTGATTCTGGCTCGTCATCATGAATCTCCCAGAGCTGATTACTTACAGGACTATTCTTTATTTTACGCATTATTTACTTTATGTGAATGAAATCTGAACTAAAACAAACGTGTGTGTGAGTGTGAGTTTCCACCGTCGTGTCTGAAGCTTTAATTCAGTTCAGCTGCAGCAGATTTAATTCATCTGAGAGCCTCTGCTAAAATATGAACCCATCAGATGATGAAATATTACAGGTTGCACCTTTAAATTATGCACAATATTATAGAATATGATCAAATGTTATCATCGAGTCTGAAGTGAACCTGCAGCTCCAGAGACGAAACCACAGATGAAGTCTGACGGCTTCACTCTAACCTTAGTGCTCCTGTACTGTGTGTGTGTGTGTGTGTGTGTGTGTGTGTGTGTGTGTGTGTGTGTGTGTGTGTGTGTGTGATGTGCTGACGAGGCTGTTTTTCTGTGTGTTTCTGTCCGACAGAAAGTGCGCTTGGCTCGGATCCGCATGGCGAAGAAAGGAACAGCCAACGCCTTCCTCCAGTACAAAGAAGACCGATCACTGGGGGTGAGACACACACACACACACACACACACACACACACGCACACACACACACACACACACACACACACACACACACACACACACACACACACACACACACACACACACTGACAGTCGATAGCCTCTCACTCTCCAGCAGGAAGGGTGGATTACAGTGATGGAGAGGAAGTGTTCGAGCAGGAGAAAGAAAACAGAGCGAGTGCAGAGTGACATCACAGAGTCACATCAGCGTGTTTTCACCTCGCTTCAGTTTCTGTGTCACGACTGGAGCTGAAAGCGGTCGGCTGACGTGGTTCTGTCCTCTCAGAGCCGAGCTGAGCAGCTCCGGTCGGCCCACAGAACACGTCTGACCCACAGACAGACAGAATCAGACAGACGGAGATAAAGACTCACGGACAGATGAGGAGCTGCTGGCTCAGCAGTTTGGAGCTCGACCAATAACATCGCAGCGGCTTTTTCCCAACAGCAGCTTGGCAACACAACAATGGAGGCCGAGCAGCTCCATCAGCGCACACACAGACAGACAGACAGTTATCTTTATGACAAACACAGAAAAGACAAAAAAAGTAAGAATTTAGAGTCAGTCTGGAGTTTGTAGCTTCAGGATCCGGGCAGAAGTTTTCATGAGGAGGCAGATTTGAGTTGAGTAGTTCAGACGTTCATCTTCCCTTCAGGATGAACTGTGATGACTCTGTTCTCTGACGTTTCATCGGGCGCCATCACCAGGTCGACATGTTAGTGTATCACCCTCTTTATGCTCGGGTCATCATCGCCCCCTGCTGGTACGACACCTTCATACAGGCGAGTTCTGTCCAGGCCTGTATGAAGGTGAAGGTGGTTCAGATTTACATTAAAATGTCTGAAAACAACTCGACCTTCGTCCTACATGTTGTTGGCGTGTGTTCTTACATCATCCTAAATATTTCCAACAAGTTTTTCCCGGAGGTGACGGTGAGTTTCATCTGGTCGTCTGTCGCTGTCAAATCAGGAGAGTTCAGAGAGAGAAGAAGGAACGAGACGAAACACGACGAGAAGAAAACTTTAAAACGTTGATTTTCATCAGACATCTACTGGTTTGATTGTCTGCAGGGTTATTTGCCCCAAAACAGTCAGATTACTGTTACTGTACATTATCTGTGAGCTGGTGATCAACATCACACATTCAGGTGAAGCTATGAGTGAAGTCAGCACAGTCGACTTCCTGCACACACACACACACACACACACACACACACACACACACACAGACACACACACACACACACACACACACACACACACATCGAGTGTCATGAAAACAAAGTTGTTGGTGTGGAGATGAACTGTGAACGTCTCTGAGCTGCATCACCACGACACGTCTTTATTCAGCCACAGGATGAAACGTTCCCCGGGTTTCAATGTTTTATCAGTAAAATGGCTTTAAAACTTCAAGGTAGACACACACACACACACACACACACACACACACACACACACACACACAGATACTGTTGAGTCTTAATCCCTCTCCGGCGCTGAAGAAGAGAGAGGGATGACTGTTGGATTTAAAGAGTGCATAATAAGGATGAAGAGGAGGAGGACGGGGAGAGAGGAAATAAGAGGATGAAGAAAAGCAGGAGAGGTATGATACAGAACGAGGAGAGGAAGACGAGAGGAAGACGAGAGGACGACGAGGAAGAAGCCTTCTGTTGTTGTAATCTGAAGAAACGATGGAGAACCTGATTTCTCTGTCTCGTCTTTACCAGGCGAGAGATGAAGAGAAGACGTGTGATGAAGAAAAAAGAGGAGCAGAGATTATTAAATGTCGACCGACCTTCAGTTAAATCTTCTGAACGAGTTACAGGAACGTTTGAATGAGTGACGACTCTCAGACATTAAAGTTAAACCTCTAACGAGACGTTCATCCTTCACTTCTTCTTCTCCTCATTAACATCAACACTCTCCGGACTCGTGTAGCTGATGAACGCTGCTACAGTTTGTCCTGAAGGTGGCGCCGCTCATTAACATGTAGAAGGCTCATCCTCCAGGGAGAAGGACCAGAACTAGATCCAGAACTCATGACGGTCTGACAGGACAGGACTTACAGCCTGAAGACAACATGCTGACAGGGAAACATCCTTTCAGACCTCCACACAACAGTGTTTCTGTAAAACAATCTGCCCTGGTGGCCGATCGTGGTATTACACCATGAAACTCCCCCGCTGACACCAACAACTGCAGACCAGGTCGACTACGACTCTTTATATTCAGAGTTTTGGAGGTTTTATATTAGTAAAACTTCTCTAAAGATGAGAAAAGTAATATATTCATCTGTGACGTCATCACAATGTAAAGTCTGTCGGCGGAGCTTGCATCATCAATGAGCCACATAATCAGGAAGTAAATGCAGAAGCTAGAAAAAAAGTTTGTGTTTGTATTACAATATATTACAATATAACCTCCAGTTCACATCCTGGGTTTCCTTGAGGTGAATCATATGTAAACTATTTAATTCATGTCATTGTTAAATCCTACAGCTGTTGTCCAAATACTTTTAAAGTTATGATTTCTTTAAGTTCGGCCCTCTGAGCTGAGTTTCAGTTCATGTATGTTTATTCTGAACCTCACCGATCGTTTATTCTTCACTGGTTTAGTTTGAAATCTGTCCTGAACCTCCAGGAGACCCTGAAGAAACCTGGCAGCATGTTTTCACTGTCATAGTTCTTTCTGACATCAAATTAATAACAGGAAGTCATTTTTTACAAGAACAAAGACTTTCAACAAGTCATATCTCCACTAGTTTTCACTTTCATGCTACAAAATGTTGTTCCTGTCACATCTGCAAGTTATTTCATACACAGATCATATTAAATACTGAAGAGAAACATTTCAGCCCATCAGAGTCTGGACAGTGTTTAAAATAAGACTGTTTTCAAGACTCGAGACTCAAATGATCCAGCCAGCTGATGTCCTGATCACCTGAGAAAACACTTTAAACGCTCTGCAGTCAAATGATTTCCAAGGATTCTCAGTCGAGTGCTGATTGAGATCTCCTGATGTGAACCTGAAGAATCACCTGTTGACTCGATGAAACGTGAGGTTGATTTGTGTGTTTGTGGTGTTTGTGTTGTGTTCAGGATCACAACAGCGACAGCACGGCTCTGTGTGTGAAGAACAGATCAGCGTTCGAGCATCAACACAACCACCTGCTGCACTGTCTGGAGAAGACGACGGTGAGGATTCAGACGGATCTGAAGTTTATATCTGCTTTTACATTTTTAGACATTAGTGGAGTTTAAAAATACCTTCAGCTCGTCTTCGTCTCTACACGCAGTCTTAATATAAACTCACTTAAATCTCATCTTTAGATCAGTAGAATCTGTAGAACAGCATCACAACAGCTACTTTTAGTTTCTGTTCTGGAGCTTGTGGTTGGTTGTGTCACGTGATCTTCGTCAGTGAACTGTAGATTTTGAAATGAACATTTTATGTCTGTTGATCTAAGTGTTGTTGTATTCTCTTCCCGTCCTCACAGAACCACGAGTTCACGAACGAGATCACCTACAGCGAGCTGTGTATGACGGAGTCGGTGGGCTACAGGACCAGTCGCAGCACCTCCCTGTCCAGCCAGCAGGGGGCGCAGAACAATTCCACCGGCTGCTGCCCTCGCCGGGCCCGGAGGAGAGCCGCCATGAGACTGGCCAACTCCACGGTGTCCGTGAGCCGGGGCAGCGTCCAGGAGCTGGACACCCTGCACATCAAAACCACCTCCATACCACCACAAACGTAAACGCACATGATAATTACTGATGATTTTGTGGTTCTGTCGTCCTTTCTCTCATTAAAAATTAAATAATGTGTTTGTGTGTTTGTCTCCTCAGTCGTTCCAGTCTGAACGCTCAGACGGGCGACCTGAAGCTGAACTGCGGGGAACAAGATTTCACCGCCGCCATCATCAGCATCCCCACGCCGCCCGCCAACACGCCTGACGAGAGCCTCCCCCCCTCGCCCGCCCCCATACCCGGCATCCTGCGCAACACCCGGGCCACCGCCTACACCCACGACACTGTCAAGATCTCCTCCTTATAACCTCCGCCCACGCCCACGACTTCCCCAGAACACCGACCCCGCCGCCCCACCAGCCAACCTCCCCATGAACTCTGAACTACCTTTGAACTCCTGATCCTGAACCCGGGGCACTGCAAGCCGAGATCTCGGGGACAAATACGACTCAGACGGATTCTTTGAGTACCTCTGGTTTCTCTCACTCCTCTCACCATGTGGTGGATTACTAGAAAGAACATAAATTGAGAGAAATTGGCTTCAATGGGAGATGACTGGAGCTGTGAAATCAAGCAAAAAATCTAATCAATTGAAAAGGAACGATAACTTCCTGACGACCGTCCCGAGCCCCTCATGCATTTTAGACCCCAACATGCACTTTCCTCCCTGCACACTTTTAACCTTCTGGATCTGATTGCACAAACCCCAGGAGGGTTCATCCTGGTCAAACAAGGGAAAAGATGCCAAGACTCCCAAAGAGAGACATTCAGCACCCCGAGAACAACCGACAGCTTTGTTGTTTCGCTGGGTCTGTTTTGTGTCCGTTTAGAGGAGCAACGAATCTGTGGAGAACAACGTCTTACAATCCAGTGTAAAGCTGCCGATGGACTGTGTGATCTTATTCAGAAAGGAACCTGACGGACTGCCGGCTGATGGAGGATCATTAGACTCAGCTGGTTCACTGCAAACTTTTCTGTGACAGACGCTCTCTGCTGACAACCAAACAACCCTCATGGACACGGCGACGATACTTTGATTATTATGGTTGATGGTTGATGGTTGTTGTTGGTGTTGATGGTCCGGCCAACACTCGAAGGTCTCCTTTCTTTACAGGAACAGACTGACGCTGCTCAGCTGAGTGTCGTGTTGGACCTCTTTTGTTTGAAACGTGAAGGTTGTGACGGGACTTTAAGGTGAAAAGCCGTTTTGGAGTACGTAAATATGATCTCGTCACTGACTCTTCACTTCAGGTCACATTTTAAGGAACGTCAAGAAATCATGAGCAAGAACTCTTGAGTCCAGTTTGAAAAGGTGAAAGAAGATGAAAGTCTCTCGCATCAATTGAGACGCTGCTGGACTCGAACACACAAACTGAACTCTGACTGATCTATGCTGAGCCTGAATACTGTTCACACAACTACACTGAGCTGATCTTAACATGGAGGAGCAGAACCGAGCTGGTCTGAGCAGCACCGGCTCACCTGGTTTTCTTGATGGGACTATGGAGAGGATTAAATAAGGGATCCTGGACTGGATGAATGCGGTCTGATGTGGACTGGTCTGGTTCTGGCTGTAGCTCAGAAGTACTTGTCAGTGTGACGCCCAGACGAAACGGAAGCCTTTTACTTTTCAAAATATGCAACATTACAACAAGCAGGAAAATAGCATCAACAAATGAACAGAATAATAATTATAACAATAATAATGTGTGTGTTATAAAACTACAGTAATTATTGCAGGGAACATTATGTAAAGCAACTAAGAAATTCATTTGTTATGTGATCTTTTCAGCGAGAGAGAGAACACAACAAGTATTCTGCAATAGATTAAATGGGAAGAAGAAACGCGACGGCAGAAAACTCTTCAGCGTTAATAAGTCTTGTCCCGATGACGTGCACTCCGCGAGGGAAAAGGTTGTTTTCAAACGTTCGTCAAGACGGTAAAGATCCAACATATGTTTGTGCAAAATACACAGAAAGATCCAAATACAACAGAGACACAAAATATTTCTACTCTGAAGTAAGTCCTCAAATCTTTTGCATCAAACTAAACTTTTATTAACTTTGATGGTTAAACAATAACAATACGTCCAAACTGCTGAGATTAGCTCCACCAGCTAGTTAAGAGAAGTTTTGAATGGCTAACGTGGCCAACGTGTTAGCATCATAAAGATCCTAGAACAACATTTATCAACATGATCTCACTCCCAGCTTGTCAGATTCAGCAGTTTGGTCCTCCTCCAGTGTCGGACCAGAACCACCACGGCATTACGGATCAGATCACGGCTCTCCGCTCGGCTCCACGGAGAATATGCACCGATTCTGTTTTGATGGAAGTGGACCGCAGCCGCTTCAGTCTCCACAGAGCAGATTGAGCCAGACAGGAAGTCAGCAAAGTGCATCCTGTCAGTTTTTCAAAATAAAAGGTTGCGGCTCTACAGCACAACTCAGTCAGAAATATTAACAATAAACACAAATAAAACTGACAGATACCAAAATGATTTAACTACGTAGCTACTCAACAACAGCAGGAGCACAAAGATGATGAAATAAACACAATGTGAGCAGGTCAACAACATCAGGCAGACATGATGCTCCTGAAATTCTCCCAGTCGAGTCAGTTTTTGACTTGATGGGCTTCACAGTCGAGTCAGCACTGATGTGTTATAAAAAACATCTGGTTAGACTTTCAAAATAAAGTGTTCTGAATGCTTCATGTGTGGTCGATGTTGTCAAACTGTGGCAGCTTTGCTAAAAACTACTTTGTCAGGTTATGAAAACATTGTTATATGTGTTAATCTAACCAGCATAAGTTACGTACGTGACATCGCTTACATCTTTTACGTATACGTTCTCTTAGCTATGTTACGTTGATTAAAAGCAAGTTAGTCTAGAGTCACAAACAGGATGTGAACTCTGGTCTCCCATCTCAACTGTCCCCATAGAGGTCTACAGTAATTACAGTGTCCAACTTTAAAGCCTCGGACTGGTGACCATGCTGCTGTATTCGGCGTGTCGGGAGTGAGAACAGGCTGATATCACAAGGATGCACAGGAGGACTTTGCTGTGCCGTCTGAGCTGTGAGTCCGTGCGAGATAACTCCGGTGAAATTGCTGCTAAAGACAAATAGATTTCACCTTAAAATCACCAAAGTGACCCGACTGATGCAGAGACATCACCTCGGTAGAGTCCCGGACGCAGATTAAGAACTAAACGAGTGCACGTCGTCGGCCACATGTGACTCCAGCTGTGAGTATTTCTGGTGAAGCGTTTCCTCGACCAATCAGAAGCGAGTGTGAGCGAGCGACACACAGGAGACAAGACGTACATACTGTAACATATTTTGTATCATAAACTTTCACCTGCATCTTCCAATCAAAATCCTCAAACCAAAAGAAAAAAAACAAGAAAAAAAGACAAAAAACGCTAGAGATGAGAGTCGGCGGATGTCTGACCGCGTTCCTCCGTGCATGAGCCTCGTACAGTAGAAGTAGCACTACTGATCATAGGAACTTATCAACCATATCAGAGAAAAAAAACGCTAGAAAAAAAAAAACACAACACAATGGGGGAAAAAATCTCATCTGTTCTTTTGCATGACGAGTCCTGTTTTATTTTCCTCTCCTATCAGTCATTGGTTTGTTTTCCTCATCCGACCCCGACCCCGAACTTTTCAAGACGAGTGTTTGCACCACCGAGAAGTGTACGTTAGATTACTGAGAAGAAACAAAACTGATTATATAAATGAGTTCAAAAGTTAAAAAAAAAACATTCAGGCATGTTCCTCGCCAGAATGCAAAGTGTGTGAGTGTGTGTGTGTGTGTGTGAACGGCGGGTGTATGTGTGTGTTTGTACGAATGTGTGTGTGTGTGTTTGTATGATGAGCAGTCACAAATATGCATGGATACCGTTATAGGTATTTTATCTGTTTTCTCCTGCAGTTTAAAGAGAGACGACTGACCGACTGTCCGTCCACCGGACTCCTCCACGCTGTCTTTATGTTTTCATCATGTCGTGTAGCCGTGGCTCCCGGCTGACCTCGCTCCCCTACGCAAATTAATATTGGTTAAGTGTCAAAAAGTTAATTATTTTTTTTAGGGGACAAATACTACTGTGCTTAAACTAACTACAATGATAACATTATTAATTTGTACCCCGATGATGTGTGATGGATTTCTTCAAATGTCTACATTTTACACATTTGCATTCATTGATGAAATGAACCTAAGCAATTAAAAAATGCTGTTAAAACTGTGTTGTATAGAAGGCCGTAAGGGACAAAATTCATTAATCAGGCACTGCAACACTTTTTTTACACATATAGTTTAAAATTATGACAGTGCACTTTCAAAATGCAATATATGACATGTTAATAGTTACCTTCATTTTCAAGTAATATGTTATGTCGCAGAATTACTGTCTGCGTAGAGTAATGCATTACTCATTACACTACTTGTTAAGTTACACTCAACAAAATGCCTAAATAACATAATTAGAACAACGATCCTGCCGGGATCTGTGTAAAGGAAGCAGACAAACAAAGGTTCAGTCTGATGCATTATGAGAGAATATAAGAATAAATATCTTTAACTGTCGACTCAGTCATGTGAAACACAACAGAACTAAACCTTTTATAATATAGCCTGTAATGACACGACAGCACAAACATCTCTTCTTCTCTACCTTCTTATTTTAGTCCATAGAACATTAATACCTGGTGTGAGTCGAGAATGTAAATTCATTTCAGTCACACAGAGTTTGAACACAGAACTTATTAAACACACAGACATTAATATGTTCATGTTAATGTGGAAAACAACAATAAGCATTTCACTCCATATTGTGTAGTAAATATTATAAATATTATAAGTAATGTGTTATATTACTCTGTTACTGCTAAAGGAAATATATTACTGTAACACGTTACAAACACTGAGTAATGTTTTACTGCCCAGCACTACTAATAATAACTGTATCAGCATACAGAGACTTCATTATTTCATCCTCACGTCATCAGAGAATGGATGGAGAATGTTATGATGCTAATCTTTAGAATCCTTTATCGTGGTATACTTGGCTTAAAGTTACTTGATTCATAATCAGTCCCTGACTTTGAAAAAAATCAACTTCTGAATATATTCACGCTCATTATTAGTAGTTATAATTATAACATTTAAAAATGTTAAAATTATTGTTTCATGTTTGATTAATGAATTTATGTCCCGTATGGCCTTCCATACACACAGTTCATTCATCAACCTGCAGTTTTAACTTTAATGTCCTGCTTCATGAACCTGGTTTGTAGAATTTAGTTTGTTTTAAATCTCTGAATACTCCAGAAGTTAGTTACTCTTGTAATATTTTCAGACTTTTGCTGAGAATCCATCCTGAGAGAAATGATGTTAAAATGTGACGTTTAGTGTTTGTTGAGGTTGTTGTTGGCACACGTCTGCCAAAGATAAATTCAAAACAAATGAGAAAATTTTTAAGCATATTCTGAAGAAAATGCGCCATTTTGTGCAGTAAAATTAGATTAACCTGAGGAGCATTCAGTGCCGGGAACCACAGCTGCAGAACAACAGATATTCCAGTTATGTGAAATTGTGTTTTCCAGCTCAAACAGGAAGTTAAGTTGCTGTTAAAATGTCCAACAGCTGTTTTATTAGATCTTTATCTGCCTGAGTTGTGAAAAGCATCTGTCCTGTCAGAAGTTGTGCACATCAGGTTCCTGCTGAGGAGACGGCAGGTAAATGAATCATGTTGAGGTGATGAGCAGCAGTTTATCTCCCGGTGGACAGTCAGTCTCTGTTTGTGTGCAGCGCTGAATGAAAGAAGGAGAAAACAGCATTAAAGCACAGAGGTGTATATTCCATTCCACTAATAAAGACAAACAGAAACCAGAACATGTCGGGTTGTGTTTTGTGTCAGCTGATGGTTCTCTGTGTCTTCACTGGTGTCAGACTGCAGTTAAAGATCTGAAGAACAACTTCTGCTTGATTTGATCGTCTCAGGACAGACTGAGTTTTGCAGTGAAGTTTAAGTGACGAGGAGAAAGTGATGCAGCAGCGACCTCTAGTGAGCTGACTGAGGATTACAGGTGAACCAAACTGGAGCTGAAACTGATGAGGTGACAGGTGAGGTTCAGGTGTTGTGTGATCTGATCTCACCTCCTCACTTGTAATTCAAATAACCACCTGCATCACTGGAACAAACAGATACAAAGAAACATATTCATGTTTAAAGGCAACAAGTCTCAAAATACTGCTTTCTTCAAGTGACTTTCTCTACATACAATATTAGTTACTTTTTACCGTACTTGTAAAGTTTGACATGTCTACTGTTAATGTGTTTTATTCTAAGAGTTATAAATTCTGAGCTGACAGTTAAGTTTCATATTCGATCACTCTCCTGTCACAAGATCATTAAGCAGCAGTTTCAATCATGGAATAAAAGTCCACATTATCAGACAACAAATACAAAAACAACCTTTTCACCTTCTTTCTGATCTGTATGAACCAAATACAAGACAGAAAGAAGTTCATGTAGAACATCAGCTGAATGAACAAGAATGTCCAAATAATGCAGAATGAGTCAGAGACAGAGTTTCACAGAGTTTATAAAGTGTCTCCAACTCAACAACTCACTAAACTGACACATTTGTTAAGGGAGTCTGGGGACTTTCTCCACGGGGACAAAGAAGTAGCCTATATTGTTACTGTTTAGTGTCTTTGTAACATGTGACATGTTTAGATCAATAACATGTTTCTTCTTTCATAAATGGAGTGTAAATGAAAATTTCAGGTTTTAAACAATAAAATAAAGAATCTGAACGCTTGAAATGATTGATCTAAAATGTAAACACAGAATAAGTAAATTAACATTCTCATAACTAATACTGCCTGTTGATTTATTAATACTTAATCAGTATGCAGTTAGTTAGGTCACATCACATTCAATGTAAAAACGTCTCAAAAATGTAGCCTAGCCAGCCCCAGGCCAACGTTACTTACCATGTCTGCCTCCACTCGCTCATCATCATCAGCTCTTTCTCCCTCGTCTCCCTGTGCAGCAGCACCTGTGGCTGCTGGCGGGTTGGTGGTCCCGGCACCAAAATGGTCCGTCAACTTTGCACATTTAGAAGCCTCCACCTCCAGAGACTTCAACCTTTTTAATCGCTGTTTCTCAGCAACACCCGGGCGTTTCTTCCTCTTATCCATTTTCAAGTTGCGAACACGACAGTTTCGAAGACGCTCTCTAGCCGTTTTTAGACAGAGCAGCGAGGCGGCAAATTGGGGGTCTGTTTTGGTCCGCCGATTTTCCTCCTCGGAGGGAACACTTATTTCCACCTCACCTGCTATCTGAAAACTTGGCGGCAATGTGCCGGCCTCTGCATAAGATGGGCGGAGGTGTGGATGACCTGCACTGTTGTGCGACCCACAGCCGGGGAGTTTTAAAACCAGGAAACAGCTGATCACAGCAGTCAGTCCATCACTTCATCCGCAGACATTAAGATGAACAACTGGACAGCCGCTGAGATCCAGGAGATGCAGCGTCTCCTCGGCCTCTGTAGCTGTTTGGTTGTGTTAGCTTGATGTTGTGTCGGAAAGCTAAGGACGGTCGCTACTTTCAAATTAAAAGCCCCCCATTAAGAACCCAGTTCTAAACTCCAATGGGGTGCAATGTAAAGCTCTTATTTTGAAGTCAAATTCGTTGTCAACTGTTCACAGCCCAACTTCCAGCTTCACGTCACGGCACATGTTTACGCCGACCTCAGAGGCGGCTGTTGGAAAAGGAGGAATATTACGCCTCCGTTTTAGAAAGACAAGCCGGCACATTGCCGTCCTTCCCTTGGAGCAAATGTGCCGCCTTTTCTATCTAAAAAGGGCTAGTGCTACTTACTAAGGTTCCTACTGGCTCAGCAGCAGGCCGTCCCACACGCCCATCGAGGTCCCGCCCTGGTACGTGTAGTGATTGACAGCACTGTCAGGGCTCTCTGAGCCACACTGCTAGACTTCTGTAGCCAATTGGCCGCCTGATTGGAGGGAATTTAGAGAAGAAAAAAAAATAAAATAGTGGACCTGACCGGCCCATATTGGGTCAACAGCCCACCTGGACGATCCCCAGTATGCCAGATGGCCAGTCCACCACTGAGCTCGCCTCTCGACCCGCCCCCCTCACAGAGGACTAGTACAGTGCAACGAGCCAGGACCCAGAAAAAAGGCTTCTCCGTTATTTAATAGTCTTTGCTACGACGTTATGTTGCTGTCAGCTTATATAATATTTTGAAATCATTATAGCAATGGCACTGGTGATAAATAAATTAAAAAAAAAAAAAAAAGATCTATTTCTTTCTTTCTCCCCCCCCCCATTTGCGGCGCACCCCGCAGATGACGGGGCCCCTAGCATTTGCCTATACTGCCCATGCCCAGGGCTCTGCATGCTTTAACTCAAGTACAGAACAGTTCAATTAAATCTGCCTCAGGGTTTTTAATTGACGCAGTGACTCATGTGAGATCAGGTCCAGCCCCATTGATGTGTGTTGACAGTTTCCTCATTCTAGTCTCCAGGTCTTCTCTCCTCTGATCTGAACCTGTTCACCCGGCTCCGACAGAAACGGCTCAGAGTCAGAACCGAACTTCAGACTTGTTAAAACCTTTTCTCGACACGTTCTTGCCCGTGGAGTGGTGACTTGCCCTGCAAGTCTCAGCAGCATCAACTCTTCCCACAATCATGGAGGCCTTGAAAACAGCACTGACACAGTTTGTTGACCACATTAGTCAAACAGCCGGAGTCTACACCTCAGTGATTGTGATTTTTGTTTTCCACGTCGGGCTGGAAAAGGACTTGCCGTGCACCTGCGAAGACCAACACGCAGTGTGTTGGTCATATCTGATTCTGCCAGCATTTTTCATCTTCCTCTTCCTCCTCTGGGTGGACAAAACATTTCAGACTGCCTCGACAAACATCTGCCGTGCCAGATATAAATTGCACTTTCGTACTGTTTTTTGGATCCGTATTGGGAAGGCAGCTTGCGTTGGTTCTCTGTGGGTAGTGGCAGTGTTACTGGATGGAGACTGGTACATCTGCTGTCAAAATCACACGGCTTATAAGTATTTAGCCTGTACGGACAAGGCCAACAACACAGCTGATGAACAAAGAACCAGAAACCAGCTGGTGGGAAACTCTATGGTAAGTTTAATGTTTCTGTGTTGACAAGCTGATGACTGTTAGACACTTGGTTCTCTACATCAGTTACAGAGAGATTGTATAGAGAGTTTATATACTTCCACTTACAACAGCAAATACATCACAAATACGGCACATTTCTGGCCCGGGCTGTCATAATTTAATCAAAAAGTATATAATAAATCATTTTTATCGACCGCAGCGGCCAATTGGTTGCTTTTCTAGAAGGACATTGGGCGAATCCAATGAAATCTCTCAGCCCTCCTCTTTTTTTTTCAGTTAAATTTTTTCTAAGAGCACAATTTAGAGGAGACGGCCCATTGGTCCATCTTCAGTATAAACAGTGGACTAAACCAATCAGGATATAGTACGAAGGCAGCCCCACCCTTCTCTGCGTCGTCACCTGTAACTTTTGCTAGTTTCACAGTGTTGAGCGTGAGGAGTGGCAACATGGAGCAACCAAAGAGAAAGAATTTGGGTGTGGAGAAGTTGCGTGCTAAGAGAAGAATCTCACTGTAGATGCTGCACAATGTGCTAAAATCATAGACATGTTGGCTGGAGGGGCTGCTGTAGCCTCCACGTCCTCTGAGACAGCAATGATCCAGTAACAGCAGGTTGAAGGTGAAGACAGCAGCAGCGGGCAGGAGAGGAGCAGCTGCATCGGATTCGGCTTAAAAACCTGCGAGTCGGGTTGTAATTTTCAGGCACATTGAGAACTCTAACTACATGAGAATGATGAGCAACTGCGATTGATTAGTATCGATATTAATTGGTGTTGCACACTTTCCAAAATCTGTCAGCCATGGCACTTTATTCTGATAAAATAGCAAATGGTAAATGCTGAGAAGTGTTGGTGAGCAGCAAGTCTCGTTCATAGCATTTTAGATATTTAGGTTAAAGGTGTGTTGAAAGGCTGCATAGTAGTTTGAATTTGTAGCAACCCGCTATGCTGTGGTTAAACATGATTTAAAAAACTGATTTAAGCACTGCTAAATTTTAAGTAAAAGCTTTGCAATTTAAGCATTACTAGTAAATGTAAAAAAAAGTATAAAAGTATTATTAGCAAAAGGTTTGCCCACATTGAATAAGAGTAAAACAGTGTCGAAAGCTTTTAAGACAAGTTGCTTTGCATGAGTTAATAAAGCAGTCTGTCTTTAGCCTGATAAAACAATGTTATAGCTCTTTAAAGGAGGGAGCTCCTTTTAACCTGAAGAATTAGAACTGAGCTGCTATATCAGGGAAATTCACAGAGGAGACAGAAGTGGTGGAGTTAACAATAGACACTAAACTTCTGAGATTTAGGATGCTGATGATGCATTATGCTTGAAATAGAATATACCTAAGGAGTTATTTATTTGTTATTTCCTTTTATTAGGAAGTTTTGGTTTCATTACTGGAAACATGTGTGTACTGAGAGAACATAACCAGGAAACAAATGCAGACTGCAGAAATCCAAGATCATAATTCTGTTAGAGAACAATTAGGATCACACTATCATCAGCATAGAAGACTATCTTTTATTTCATATCAGTCATCACATCATGAAAATAACATTGATGACTCTGGAATAGAACCGTGGGGCCTAACATTTTATAAATCTTAAGAAAGTTAAAACCAGGACACAAGAAGGCTGTACTAACACAACCTGTTCTCTGATGCTCTTCTTTTAGCTCTGGGGTTTGCCTATGCTCCTGGGTGTTGTTCTTGTGACAGCAATAATGTCACTAATACAAGCGTGCTACAAGAAGAAGACCCTTCCTCATCAGATCATTTTAGAAGAAGGGGAGAATCTGGTGACGACAAAACTGAGAGAAGAAGTTAAAGACAAGGTGATGGAGAAACTCAATGAGAGAAACAGAAGCTGGGGGAAGAGTTTTAATGTCATTGATGATGTAAGTGAAGAATTACTCTCTGAACAACCAGCCCCTCCCTCTGGTCAGAACTCTAACCAGAACTCTGAATTGGAATCAGAGTCAGGAATGTTATTACCAATAGGGAATCCGGTGAGGAATTAGTCTTGATGAATAAGGTTCATGCACTGAAGACAATAAACAATAAAGAAACAATGACTATTATATAAACATTATAGAATAAACAACATAAACAGAGACTTAAGTGTGGGGTGATACATTAAGACGGTAGAGCTGTACATGAATGACAACATGGATGAAAAATGAAAGATTGTTAAGAATTATAAAAGATGTAAAAATTGTCCAAATTCTGCAAAGATTCAGGATTCCTGAACACATCCTCCTTTTGCAAACTTAGCTGTCTGAGTTTGGCTGTGAACGACGGTTTGTCATTGTTACAACTCACCCTGGTGCATGATGGGATACAGCAGTCTTCACAGAAGCTGATGTATGACATCACATCCTCTGTATACTCATCCAGACTGTTGGTTGCAGTCCTGAAAGCATCACAGTCTGTTCAGTCCAAACACGCCTGCAGGTTCCCCACAGCTTCACTCGTCCACTGCTTTGACGTCCTCACGGCAGGTTTGCAGAGCTTTAGTTTCTGCCTGTATGATGGAACGCGGGGGATGGTGTGATACGCACCAGAACTCCAACCAGAACTTCAACCATGACTAAAGTCCACTCATGCAAAGAGCTTGTCTGTTTTCCAGTGATTTTAGTAACAAACACAGATGTTATGATTCCTCTTTCAGACAGACGTTCACAAGATGAATGGTGATAAATAAACCAGTAATGTATTTTAACTGGTTGTCTGAACAACCACTGTGACAAGATGAAGTCACGGTGGAGTTTTGCTATTGCTAACTTTTTTTTAGCTGCACAATTATTTGATGGATTGCCAGTAAAGATGTTGTACATTCATCTTCCCCAGAGGATGAATCTTCATGATTTTAGTGACCCCCAGACTTTTCCTCTAGTTCCACCAGTAGGTTTACATTGATGGACCAGAAAAAAATGTCCCATCCTGTTGGCAACATGAATCACAACGTCCACAGTTCTGGTGCAGAACGTCTCTCTGCCCTCTGTCGTCCCTCTACTGATGCCCACTAAAAACTAAAATAATTGTGAATTTAATGTTGGATGGATTGTAATGAGATGTAGTTCAGATGTTCATGTTCCCCTCAGGATGAACCGTCCTCATCATCAGGTCAACATGTTAATGTGTCCAATACTTTGGTTTATAACACCTGCAGAACTGATGACATTCACATCAGCCTCAGCTGGACTCTGTGTTTATTAAGAACTAGCTAATGCTAGCATGCTAACATGCTAAACCAAGACCTGCTAAACAACTTAGCAATAATTTGTGTTTAAGGTTCATTTCAATATGCTGTTTTCAGTTTTGTGTTTGCTGCATAAATGCCCCCTTCTTTGTCTGAAATGTATTTTTGTACAGTTTGAAGTGTTTTTACTGAGTGTGTGATGATTTTTTATTGTTTATATTATATATATAAGTTTTATCTCATCAGGTAATCTCTTTTCCAGCACAGACTCCAGTACAGCAGAAACAAAGTATGACAAACTTGACCATACATAATAAAAGTACCTGCAGCATCAGAGACAATCACTGAATATTCTTAAGATTTGGAATGAGAGATAATTCAGGTGTAAAGAGGTGAGGCAGCCTGTCAGAGTCGTGTTATTATATTCAGAGTTCAGCAGAGTTGAGATCTGCTCAGGTGACCAGAGAGCCGAGACGTGACGCTCTGAGGCTTCTGCAGACACTTTATAGATTAAAGACAGATTATAGTTGTGTTGTTGTTACAGAGATCAGTGAGAAATGTAAATAAAGAAACACAATGAAACTGCAGTCAGTAATGTAGAAAATATCAAGAAGCTCTGACAGATTTCATAATGAGCTCCTGAACGTGTCGTTTTAATATTTCTGTTTATTGTTGTTTTCATTGTTTGCTTTAGTTTCATCCATATATACTTCACATATACTCAGTGTGTTTTCATCTTCTGTTTATTCTGATGATTATTTTACTGCTCATACTCCAAAATTATATAATCCTTCATTTTGTGTCATTTGATTGTTTTGACATTTAAATAGTTTGGACTTTCTTAACTCGTGTTTTTATTGTAAAGCAGCACATCGACAGCTTCTAATGAGCATCCTTAAATAAACAGTAACAAATACATTTGGACATCTGTATGATTATTTTTATGATAATTTAAGTTTGTTGTTGTTTTTCCACGTTTTCCACAATAAACCTTTATTGCTGTGTAAACACACTAACACATGAACACACACATACAAAGAAGTCGCTCAGATAAAGAAAATAATCAAAACATTTAATGAAGGCAAAAAAAATCCATTAATAAACCGACCAAACTGAACAATTATAAAGTGATTTATTGATGATCAGCATCACATTTAAAAAATATATTTTATTATAAACAACTAATCAAGAATTGAACTTTAAAACAGTAGAACGTTTCATTTAAAGCATTTATTAAATGTTAAAATACATTTAAAAATGTAAAATGTTACATTTAAACACAAAATAAGTAAATCAACTTACACTGTTTTCCAGCTCATACAGGAAGTTAAGTTGCTGTTAAAATGTCCAACAGCTGTTTTATTAGATCTTTATCTGCCTGAGTTGTGAAAAGCATCTGTCCTGTCAGAAGTTGTGCACATCAGGTTCCTGCTGAGGAGACGGCAGGTAAATGAATCATGTTGAGGTGATGAGCAGCAGTTTATCTCCCGGTGGACAGTCAGTCTCTGTTTGTGTGCAGCGCTGAATGAAAGAAGGAGAAAACAGCATTAAAGCACAGAGGTGTATATTCCATTCCACTAATAAAGACAAACAGAAACCAGAACATGTCGGGTTGTGTTTTGTGTCAGCTGATGGTTCTCTGTGTGTTCAGACTGCAGTTAAAGATCTGAAGAACAACTTCTGGATTCATCTGCTTGATCTCAGGACAGACTGAGTTTTGCAGTGAGGTTTATGTGACGAGGAGAAAGTGATGCAGCAGCGACCTCTAGTGAGCCGACTGAGGATTACAGGTGAACCAAACTGGAGCAGAAACTGATGAGGTGACAGGTGAGGTTCAGGTGTTGTGCAGTCTTTTTAAACCTGTTTTAACTTGTTAAAACTGAAAATCAGTAAAATCGGGGCAGAACAGATAAATAACATTTGATCACACATTTTGTTTTACCAGGGTCCTAGAGCCCGTCAGTTCACACCTGGTATCAACATGTACACTGATCTCACTTCTCCTGATGATATAAAGTCCTCCTCTCCTCCTCCTGATGATATAAAGTCCTCCTCTCCTCCTCCTGATGATATAAAGTCCTCCTCTCCTCCTGATGATATAAAGTCCTCCTCTCCTCCTCCTGATGATATAAAGTCCTCCTCTCCTCCTCCTGATGATATAAAGTCCTCCTCTCCTCCTCCTGATGATAGAAAGTCCTCCTCTCCTCTATAGCCTCCTCTCATCCTCCTGATGATATAAAGTCCTCCTCTCCTCCTCCTGATGATATAAAGTCCTCCTCTCCTCCTGATGATATAAAGTCCTCCTCTCCTCCTGATGATATAAAGTCCTCCTCTCCTCCTCTGATGATATAAAGTCCTCCTCTCCTCCTCCTGATGATATAAAGTCCTCCTCTCCTCCTCCTGATGATATAAAGTCCTCTCTCCTCCTCCTGATGATATAAAGTCCCCTCTCCTCCTCCTGATGATATAAAGTCCTCCTCTCCTCCTCCTGATGATATAAAGTCCTCCTCTCCTCCTGATGATATAAAGTCCTCCTCTCCTCCTCCTGATGATATAAAGTCCTCCTCTCCTCCTCCTGATGATATAAAGTCCTCCTCTCCTCCTCCTGATGATATAAAGTCCTCCTCTCCTCCTGATGATATAAAGTCCTCCTCTCCTCCTCCTGATGATATAAAGTCCTCCTCTCCTCCTCCTGATGAATAAAGTCCTCCTCTCCTCCTCCTGATGATATAAGTCCTCCTCTCCTCCTGATGATATAAAGTCCTCCTCTCCTCCTCCTGATGATATAAAGTCCTCCTCTCCTCCTCCTGATGATATAAAGTCCTCCTCTCCTCCTCCTGATGATATAAAGTCCTCCTCTCCTCCCAGATGATATAAAGTCCTCTCCTCTCCTCCTCCTGATGATATAAAGTCCTCCTCTCCTCCTCCTGATGATATAAAGTCCTCTCCTCTCCTCCTGATGATATAAGTCCTCTCTCCTCCTCCTGATGATATAAAGTTCCCTCCTCCTCCTCCTGATGATATAAAGTCCTCCTCTCCTCCTCCTGATGATAGTAAAGTCCTCCTCTCCTCCTCCTGATGATATAAAGTCCTCCTCTCCTCCTGATGATATAAAGTCCTCCTCCTCCTCCTGATGATATAAAGTCCTCTCTCCTCCTCCTGAATGATAGTAAAGTCCTCCTCTCCTCCTCCTGATGATATAAAGTCCTCCTCTCCTCCTCCTCCTGATGATATAAAGTCCTCCTCTCCTCCTCCTGATGATATAAAGTCCTCCTCTCCTCCTCCTGATGATATAAAGTCCTCCTCTCCTCCTCCTGATGAGATAAGTCCTCCTCTCCTCCTCCTGATGATATAAAGTCCTCCTCTCCTCCTCCTGTATGATAATAAAGTCCTCTCTCCTCCTGATGATATAAAGTCATCCTCGCCTCCTGATGATATAAAGTCCTCCTCTCCTCCTCCTGATGATAGAAGTCCTCCTCTCCTCCTCCTGATGATATAAAGTCCTCCTCTCCTCCTCCTGATGATATAAAGTCCTCCTCTCCTCCTCCTGATGATAATAAAGTCCTCCTCTCCTCCTCCTGATGATATAAAGTCCTCCTCTCCTCTCGATGAGATAAAGTCTCCTGTGATATAAATCCCCTCGCCTCCTGATGATAGAAGTCCTCTCTCCTCCTCCTGATGATATAAAGTCCTCCTCTCCTCCTGATGATATAAAGTCCTCCTCTCCTCCTCCTGATGATATAAAGTCCTCCTCTCCTCCTCCTGAGGATATAAAGTCCTCCTCTCCTCCTCCTGATGATATAAAGTCCTCCTCTCCTCCTCCTGATGATATAAAGTCCTCCTCTCCTCCTGATGATATAAAGTCCTCCTCTCCTCCTCCTGATGATATAAAGTCCTCCTCTCCTCCTCCTGATGATATAAAGTCCTCCTCTCCTCCTGATGATATAAAGTCCTCCTCTCCTCCTCCTGAGGATATAAGGTCCTCCTCTCCTCCTGATGATATAAAGTCCTCCTCTCCTCCTCCTGATGATATAAAGTCCTCCTCTCCTCCTGATGATATAAAGTCCTCCTCTCCATCCTCCTGATGATATAAAGTCCTCTCTCCTCCTGATGATATAAAGTCCTCCTCTCCTCCTCCTGATGAGATAAAGTCCTCCTCTCCTCCTCCTGATGATATAAAGTCCTCCTCTCCTCCTGATGATATAAAGTCCTCCTCTCCTCCTGATGATATAAAGTCCTCCTCTCCTCCTCCGGATGATATAAAGTCCTCCTCTCCTCCTCCTGAGGATAGAAAGTCTCCTCTCCTCCTCCTGAGGATATAAGTCCTCCTCTCCTCCTCCTGATGATATAAAGTCCTCCTCTCCTCCTGATGATAAAGTCCTCCTCTCCTCCTGATGATATAAAGTCCTCCTCTCCTCCTCCTGATGATATAAAGTCCTTCTCTCCTCCTGCTGATATAAAGTCCTCCTCTCCTCCTGATGATATAAAGTCCTCATCTCCTCCTCCTGATGATATAAAGTCCTCCTCTCCTCCTCCTGATGATAGAAAGTCCTCCTCTCCTCCTCCTGATGATATAAAGTCCTCCTCTCCTCCTCCTGATGATAAAAAGTCCTCCTCTCCTCCTGATGATAGAAAGTCCTCCTCTCCTCCTCCTGATGATATAAAGTCCTCCTCTCCTCCTCCTGATGATATAAAGTCCTCCTCTCTCCTCTCCTCCGATGATATAAAGTCCTCCTCTCCTCCTCCTGATGATATAAAGTCCTCCCTCCTCCTCCTGTATGATATAAAGTCCTCCTCTCCTCCTGATGATATAAAGTCCTCCTCTCCTCCTGATGATATAAAGTCCTCCTCTCCTCCTCCTGATGATATAAAGTCCTCCTCTCCTCCTCCTGATGATATAAAGTCCTCCTCCCTCCTGATGATATAAAGTCCTCCTCTCCTCCTCCTGATGATATAAGTCCTCCTCTCCTCCTCCGATGATATAAATCCTCCTCTCCTCCTGATGATATAAAGTCCTCCCTCTCCTCCTCCTGAGGATATAAAGTCCTCCTCTCCTCCTGATGATATAAAGTCCTCCTCTCCTCCTCCTGATGATATAAAGTCCTCCTCTCCTCCTGATGATATAAAGTCCTCCTCTCCTCCTCCTGATGATATAAAGTCCTCCTCTCCTCACATGATAAAAGTCCTCCTCTCCTCCTGATGATATAAGTCCTCCTCTCCCTCCTGATGATTAAAGTCCTCCTCTCCTCCTGATGATATAAGTCCTCCTCTCCTCCTCCTGATGATAAGTCCTACTCTCCTCCTCCTGAGGATATAAAGTCCTCCTCTCCTCCTCATGATGATATAAAGTCCTCCTCTCCTCCTCCTGATGATATAAAGTCCTCCTCTCCTCCTGATGATATAAAGTCCTCCTCTCCTCCTCCTGATGATATAAAGTCCTCCTCTCCTCCTCCTGATGATATAAAGTCCTCCTCTCCTCCTCCTGATGATATAAAGTCCTCCTCTCCTCCTCCTGATGATATAAAGTCAGGAGAAGTGTGGTGGTCCACAGAACAGTTCTGGAGCTTTACAGTAAACAGAGTTGCAGCATTCTGCTGAACAACTGAAGCAGCTGAGACTTGATTGACTGATTCTGTTAAGAGAGGTGGTTAAAGGTTCAGGAGGAGGATGACCAGAAGCTTCTGGTGGATATGAAAAGCACCTGAGAGGGAAATGGACGAGAGACATTTAACCAAATACTACAATTTCATCATGTTTTCAGAAGACCTGTAATAGATTCAGATTTAAAGCAGACTTTATGAATGTTTTTTAAGTAGTTTGTATTCTTCTCATTCATTACAGAAACATGAGAGCTGTAGAAATCATTGAAACTTAGGTCCTGTCCACATCAGCCCGGTTAATTTTACAACCGAGGTTTTGTTAAATAAAAAAACGCGTCCACACGAGTGGTGTAATAAAAATAACCGAGAATAACTCTGTACACACGCAACCGTAAATCCGCCACCAAGTGATGCAATATACGTGTAATACATGTGCCACAGCAACAGGTGGCGATGTAACGTAAAACAGGAAGGCTGTTTTAACCAATGAAAATAGTTTAAAACCAGAAAGGGGAAGTGTGGCCAATACCAAAACACAAACAACAATTGCGACTCGCAAGGGTGCATCGTTTGTTTGCTAGCAAGAGGAGCAGTCTCCTTCGTTGCTCATCCAGGCGCCGCTGTTGTTACATCAGGTTGAGCAGCTGAAATGGCAGCTGAACACAGCTGACAGCGAGACAATGAACAACAACTTTGTCACGTCCATATTAGCCAAGTTATCAAGCGAAGTTAACCTCTAACCACCTCCTAACTGTCGTTACTCTGTGTTTACATTGCTGTACGTGCAATATTTACAGAGGCACACACTCTGCTCTGACGTGAGCAATGGAAATATTCACGGTTGTCGTATCCACACGCAACCGCTGAAACCCGAACTGGCCAAAAACCTCACCTTGGAACCCGGTTTCAAACGACCACGGTTTCAGTGTTCCAAAAGCAGGTTGCATGTGGACACAACAGTAAAACCGGGAACATAATTTCACGGTTGCAAAATTAACCGGGCTAGTGTGGACAGCTCCTGAGACTACCATGATATACATCTTTAAGTGGATGGAAACTTTTTTGCATAGCTGTCGTGAGAAGATGCAGCTCGGTTTCCACATCCTGTTGACTACATCTCTCTCTCTCTGTCTCTCTCTCTCTGTCTCTCTCTCTGTCTCCCTCTCTCTCTGTCTCTCTCTCTCTCTGTCTCTGTCTCTCTCTCTCTGTCTCCCTCTCTCTCTGTCTCTCTCTCTCTCTGTCTCTCTCTCTCTCTCTCTGTCTCTCTCTCTCTCTGTCTCCCTCTCTCTCTGTCTCTCTCTCTCTCTGTCTCTCTCTCTCTGTCTCCCTCTCTCTCTGTCTCCCTCTCTCTCTGTCTCTCTCTCTCTCTGTCTCTCTCTCTCTGTCTCCCTCTCTCTCTGTCTCTCTCTCTCTCTGTCTCTCTCTCTCTGTCTCTCTGTCTCTCTGTCTCTCTCTCTCTGTCTCCCTCTCTCTCTGTCTCTCTCTCTCTCTGTCTCTCTCTCTCTGTCTCCCTCTCTCTCTGTCTCTCTCTCTCTCTGTCTCTCTCTGTCTCTCTCTCTCTCTCTGTCTCTCTCTCTCTGTCTCTCTCTCTCTGTCTCTCTCTCAATTTCAATTTCAATTTCAGTGTGCTTTATTGGCATGAATGTTTGGTGAACAATATTGCCAAAGCTTCAAAGATGACACAATTCATTAAATAGAATAACATAGACAGATAAATAAAAAGAAAAAAGAAATGGCAGAATGGCAAAATGGCATAGAAGTAATTAACATTTGTTCAGAATCAACAAGGAAAGAAACAATTAACAAGAATATATTAATTCAATAAGGTGCGAATCAAATGTAAAAAAATAATAATATAAGAAATACATAAAAAAAAAAAAAATACAAATAAAAACAAAGAAACAGATCAAGAACAAAAACTCCAAACAAACAAACAAAGAGCCCACATGGAGTAGAGGAGGTGATTGGTGAGTGAGGAGACAAACTGCTGCTGTCATGTGTTGTTGTGCTGCTCGTCTCTCAGGCTGTGACAGGCTCTCACATATCTGGCTGCTTCTGTGGCGCTGACACTGTTTTCTCCAAGTACGTGTTGCATTTTTATCTGGTCAGACAGTGAATCAAAATCTTGGAGTTTGCATTTAATTTGTTTAAAGAACTTTGTTCTAATGTCCTGATATGCGCTACACTGTAGCAGGAAATGTGTCTCAGTCTCCAGCTGTCTGTGTGGACAGAGCCGACACAGCCGGGCCTCTCTGGGCAGCCAGGTCTGCCGGTGTCGGCCCGTCTCTATGGCCAGGCTGTGGCCACTGAGTCTGTACATGGTTAAAGTCTTTCTCAGTTTCCCATCAGTCACGGTGGTCAGGTACTCTGCCAGCGTGTACTGTCTGTTTAGATCTGAATAACATTGAAGTTTGCTTTGAGTTTTTGTGGTGGATGTCCAATAGTTAATGTAAGTTTCTTTCTCTTTAGCTATAATCTGGTTGGTCCAGATTTCTTGGGGGCGGTCCTGAGGCCTGGTGCTGTTAGAGGAGGTGAGCCTCAGGACCAGCTGGCTGAGGGGACTCCTCTCTATCTGCTCCTCTTGGAGATGGAGAGCTTTGTAATGATAGGAGTTTGGGTCACTAGCTTTTAGGTGTTTGTAGAATTTGATTGCTCTTTTTTGTATCCTAATTAAAAGGGGAAATTGGCCGAGTTCAGCTCTGCATCCGTTGTTGGGGGTGTTCCTGTGAACTCTGAGGATGCTCTTACAGATCTCAGTGTGCAGGGTTTCTATTGGGTGTTTGTCCCATTTTTCAAAGTCTTGGTTTACAAGAGGACCCCACACTTCACTGCCATAAAGTAGGATTGGTTCAATTATAGATTTAAATATTTTCAGCCAGATTCTAACAGGTATATCGATTTTTGAAGACTTCTTTATAGCATAGAAAGCCCTTCTTCCTTTGTCTCTGAGATCATTCACGGCCAGATTGAAATTTCCTGTTGAAGTAATTTTTAGTCCTAAATATGTGTAGCTGTGTGTGTGTTCTATGTCAGTGGAGCCCAGTAAGAACCTGTGTGGGTTTCCCTGACTCCTGGGTCGTTTCTGGAAGACCATAATTCGAGTCTTTTCCAGATTGACTGTCAGGGCCCAGGTCTGACAGAAGGTTTGCAGATGATCCAGTTGTTGTTGTAATGCCTCTTTAGATGGAGCGAGCAGTATCACATCATCTGCAAAAAGTAGACATTTAATTTCTGTGTCAGACAGGGTGACACCAGGGATCTCTGAGTCTTCCAGGGATTTGGCCAGTTCATCAATATAAATGTTAAACAGGGTGGGGCTCAGACTGCAGCCCTGCTTCACTCCTCTACTTTGGGGGAAGAAGTCAGTTTCCATGTTGCCAATTTTCACAGCACATTTATTATTTGTGTACATTGTTTTAATGATATCGTAGGTTTTCCCCCCGACACCTTTCTCAATCAGTTTCAGGAACAGACCATTGTGCCAAATGGAGTCAAATGCTTTTTTGAAATCTACAAAACAAGAGTGAATTTTGTTGTTGTTTTTGTGGACGTGTTCATTAATGAGGGTGTGGAGGGTGTAGATGTGGTCTGTAGTTCGATGTTGTGGTGTAAAACCAATCTGACTCTTGCTCAGGACATTGTGCTCACTGAGGAAGTTCTGCAGACGGCTGTTTAATATGCTGCAGAATAACTTCCCCAGGTTGCTGCTGACACATATGCCTCTGTAACTGTTTGGATCAAATTTATTTCCATTTTTAAAGATTGGTGTGATGATTCCTTTGCTCCAGATGTCAGGGAAATTTCCAATGTTCAGAACCAGGTTGAATAATTTTAATATGGCGATGTTGAATTTATGGTCACTAAATTTCAACATTTCATTTAAAATGCCATCAGGACCACTGGCCTTCCCTGGTTGTAGGGCCTGGATTTTAGCCTGCAGCTCCTCTTCAGTAATTTGGTAGTCTAAAGGGTTTTGACTGTCTTTAACGACTGACTCAAGAGTTCGTAGTTTGTTGAGGAGGTCATTTTGGGCCGAATTCATTGTAATAGAGCTATACAGGTTTTCAAAGTGTTGTTTCCATATTTCACCATTTTGAATAGCCAATTCTTCCTTCTGTGGTTTGCTGAAGGAGTGCCATTTTTTCCAGAAATCATTTGAGTCGATGGACTCTTCGATTACATCAAGTTGATGCTGTTCATGCTGCTGCTTTTTAGTTCGGAGTGTTCTTCTGTATAATTTTAGTGTCTCCCAATAATGGAGGCGGAGCTCAGGGTTGTCAGGTTGTCTGTGTTTTTGATTTGATAAACTCCTGAGTGTTTTTCTCAGATGTCTGCAGTCTGTATCAAACCACTTTTCACTGGTTGACATTTTTGATCTGTGGTGTTGAAATTTTTTCAGGTTGGATAAATGTGCTGCATTGTAAAATATGTTGTTCAGACTCTGTAAAGCCTGATTCATGCCGTTGTCACTGTGGGGATATGAGGTGGAAAGAAAATGGTCTAATTGAGATTGAATTGTTTGATGTCTGATTGCTTTCTGGTAGTCGTCCTTGCTTTTGGTCGTCCATCTATAAGGTTGTTTTGTATAGTTCAATTTAGAGGGTTCTGCTGCATGAGGGTCTGTTACTGTCTTTCTAATGTAGAGTGTTATTTTACTATGGTCAGATAGGGGTGTGAGGGGGCTGACTGTGAATGCTCTCAGACAGAAGGGGTCCAGGTCTGTAATACTATAGTCTACGGTGCTGTTGCCAAGAGGAGAGCTGTGAGTGTAGAGACCATAGGAGTCCCCTCGAAGCCGACCGTTAACCATGTACAGACCCAGTGTTCGACACAGCTGCAGCAGTTGGTGCCCGCTTTTGTTGACAGTTTTGTCAAAGTTGTTCCTGTGGGGGTAAGAAGGGAGGGAGATGCTGATCTGGCCAGGTATATGTTTGTCTCCCTGTGGGGTAATAGAATCTGGTTCTATACCAGTCCTGGCATTAAGGTCCCCACAGATCAGTACACTTCCCTGGGCCTGGTAGTGACTGATCTCTTCTTCCAGAATGGAGAAACTGTTTTCATTGTAGTAAGGGGACTCTGATGGGGGGATGTATGCTGCACACATGAATATATCTTTATCAGTGGCAACTACTTCTCTTTTTATTTTGATCCAAATTGAAAATTCGCTTATTTTGATTAATTGTATTGAGTGTACAAGGTTTGCCTTATACCAAATCAGCATTCCTCCTGAATCCCTGCCCTGGGTTACTCCTTTCAGTTTGGTGGATGGGAACACTATCTCTCTGTAGTCTAAGGGACAACCAGTGGGCATGTCTCCTCTACTCCAAGTCTCCTGCAAAACTAGCACATCTGTATCTCCTAACTCTCTGGTGAAGTCTGGGGTCCTGCTCTTAAGGCCAAAAGCAGAGGACCTCAGACCCTGGATGTTCCAACATGAAATAACAAGGGATTTAGATTTCATTTATCTAAACAAAGAAAAAAAAAACCTCAAAAGCATTCAATGTTAAAATGAGATAAACTTCCAAAAACACATTAACTATACAATATCAATTTCAAATTTCAGTTTCAATCCATTAATATGAAAGAACTTTTTTTTTTTTTTTTTTCAGAACACAACACTGTTTTTTTCTTTTCCTTTTAAGAATAAATAGATAAATAAAGAAATGTATAAAAAGATAAATAAATAAATAAATTTGCCTATTGTGGTACCTGACCTATCAGGTGAGAGCAGAGCAGGCCGAGCATCTGCTGGATGTCTCTCAGCTCGTTGTGTGGGGGTGTGGTGGTGGGTTCAGGGGCAGGGGGGGTGGTGAGGGTATGGCCTGCTGCTCTCCTCACTGCCTGAGCATAGCTCAGTGGGCTAGGGTGTAGCTCCTGTCGCTGCGGTTGGCGTGGGACCCTTGGGGGCAAGAGTGGCTCTGGTCTGGTTTGAGGGGGATTATAGCTGCTCTGGTGGGGTCTTAGTGGGACATGGTGTGAAGGAAGGTGAGGATGATCTGGTCTCCATTGGGGTTGTCTGGTTGGTGGTCCAGTGGGGGGCCTTGTTGGTCTGAGGGGGTTGTGGGTCGAGCTGCTTCTTCTGTGGGGTGTGGATTGGTCTCTGTTGAGAGCGACGTCTTTCAGTGTCCGGGCAAAGATGGGGACTTTGTTTTTAAACAGGTGGACATGGTCGTAGAGACAGTTGACATCCAGGGTGGGGTGGTGGGCCAGGTGGACGTTGGGCCTTAGGACACAGTCTCTGGACATGCTGCTGTTGATCCTGTGGATGGTGTCAGGGTGGAAGTCTTTCCTTGGTAGCAGGGTTGACATAACCACTCTGCTGTTGGGGAAGCTGGTGGAGGCTTTCTCTATCACTCTTCTGAGTGACCCTGACACTCTCTCCTGCTGGCTCCTCAGGTCGTTTGAGCCGGTGTGGATGATGATGTGGCTTGGAGATCCCAGCCGCTCCTCTGACAGCAGGTCCATGGCATGTTGGGTGTTTGGACACCAGATTTTAGCCACTGTGTGGGTGGGGAAGAGTTTCTTCTCATTTATGAATTTGCCATTGGAGTCGATGAGGATGACAATGTCTGGCTTTTCTCTCTGCTGTGCTGGTCTGGAGGGATGAGGGGTGGTGTTGATCTGTGGGCTGGTAGAAGGTCTGGGTGTGGTCTTAGACTGTGAGCTAGAGATGGTGCTGGGGGTAGAGGGAGGGTGTTGAGTTGGTGGGTCCTGGTGGTTCTCAGTTGGGCTCACAGGGTCCTGGTTGTTCTCAGTTGGGCTCACAGGGTCCTGGTTGTGGTCTGGGTATGAGTCCAGCTGCTCTTTCAGGGCCCATGTAGCTCTCTCTTTCTCCTGAAGCTCCTCTGACAGAGCAGTCAGCTCTCTCCTGTAGCTCTCTCTCTCTCCTCTCAGCTCCCTCACCTCCTCTGTCAGAGCTGTCAGCAGTACCATGTGGTTCTCTTGATCTTGCTGCAGATCTCTTACCTCGGTCCTCAGGGTCTCTCTCTCTCTGTCTCTCTCTCTCTGTCTCTCTCTCTCTGTCTCTCTCTCTCTCTGTCTCTCTCTCTGTCTCCCTCTCTCTCTGTCTCTCTCTCTCTCTCTCTCTGTCTCTCTCTCTCTGTCTCTCTCTCTCTCTGTCTCTCTCTCTGTCTCCCTCTCTCTCTGTCTCTCTCTCTCTCTCTCTGTCTCTCTCTCTCTGTCTCTCTCTCTCTCTGTCTCTCTCTCAATTTTTCAATTTCAATTTCAGTGTGCTTTATTGGCATGAATGTTTGGTGAACAATATTGCCAAAGCTTCAAAGATGACACAATTCATTAAATAGAATAACATAGATAGATAAATAAAAAGAAAAAAGAAATGGCAGAATGGCAAAATGGCATAGAAGTAATTAACATTTGTTCAGAATCAACAAGGAAAGAAACAATTAACAAGAATATATTAATTCAATAAGGTGCGAATCAAATGTAAAAAAAATTATAATATAAGAAATACATTAAAAAAAAAAAAAAATACAAATAAAAACAAAGAAACAGATCAAGAACAAAAACTCCAAACAAACAAACAAAGAGCCCACATGGAGTAGAGGAGGTGATTGGTGAGTGAGGAGACAAACTGCTGCTGTCATGTGTTGTTGTGCTGCTCGTCTCTCAGGCTGTGACAGGCTCTCACATATCTGGCTGCTTCTGTGGCGCTGACACTGTTTTCTCCAAGTACGTGTTGCATTTTTATCTGGTCAGACAGTGAATCAAAATCTTGGAGTTTGCATTTAATTTGTTTAAAGAACTTTGTTCTAATGTCCTGATATGCGCTACACTGTAGCAGGAAATGTGTCTCAGTCTCCAGCTGTCTGTGTGGACAGAGCCGACACAGCCGGGCCTCTCTGGGCAGCCAGGTCTGCCGGTGTCGGCCCGTCTCTATGGCCAGGCTGTGGCCACTGAGTCTGTACATGGTTAAAGTCTTTCTCAGTTTCCCATCAGTCACGGTGGTCAGATACTCTGCCAGCGTGTACTGTCTGTTTAGATCTGAATAACATTGAAGTTTGCTTTGAGTTTTTGTGGTGGATGTCCAATAGTTAATGTAATTTTCTTTCTCTTTAGCTATAATCTGGTTGGTCCAGATTTCTTGGGGGCGGTCCTGAGGCCTGGTGCTGTTAGAGGAGGTGAGCCTCAGGACCAGCTGGCTGAGGGGACTCCTCTCTATCTGCTCCTCTTGGAGATGGAGAGCTTTGTAATGATAGGAGTTTGGGTCACTAGCTTTTAGGTGTTTGTAGAATTTGATTGCTCTTTTTTGTATCCTAATTAAAAGGGGAAATTGGCCGAGTTCAGCTCTGCATCCGTTGTTGGGGGTGTTCCTGTGAACTCTGAGGATGCTCTTACAGATCTCAGTGTGCAGGGTTTCTATTGGGTGTTTGTCCCATTTTTCAAAGTCTTGGTTTACAAGAGGACCCCACACTTCACTGCCATAAAGTAGGATTGGTTCAATTATAGATTTAAATATTTTCAGCCAGATTCTAACAGGTATATCGATTTTTGAAGACTTCTTTATAGCGTAGAAAGCCCTTCTTCCTTTGTCTCTGAGATCATTCACGGCCAGATTGAAATTTCCTGTTGAAGTAATTTTTAGTCCTAAATATGTGTAGCTGTGTGTGTGTTCTATGTCAGTGGAGCCCAGTAAGAACCTGTGTGGGTTTCCCTGACTCCTGGGTCGTTTCTGGAAGACCATAATTCGAGTCTTTTCCAGATTGACTGTCAGTGCCCAGGTCCGACAGAAGGTTTGCAGATGATCCAGTTGTTGTTGTAATGCCTCTTTAGATGGAGCGAGCAGTATCATATCATCTGCAAAAAGTAGACATTTAATTTCTGTGTCAGACAGGGTGACACCAGGGATCTCTGAGTCTTCCAGGGATTTGGCCAGTTCATCAATATAAATATTAAACAGAGTGGGGCTCAGACTGCAGCCCTGCTTCACTCCTCTACTTTGGGGGAAGAAGTCAGTTTCCATGTTGCCAATTTTCACAGCACATTTATTATTTGTGTACATTGTTTTAATGATATCGTAGGTTTTCCCCCCGACACCTTTCTCAATCAGTTTCAGGAACAGACCGTTATGCCAAATGGAGTCAAATGCTTTTTTGAAATCTACAAAACAAGAGTGAATTTTGTTGTTGTTTTTGTGGACGTGTTCATTAATGAGGGTGTGGAGGGTGTAGATGTGGTCTGTAGTTCGATGTTGTGGTGTAAAACCAATCTGATTCTTGCTCAGGACATTGTGCTCACTGAGGAAGTTTTGCAGACGGCTGTTTAATATGCTGCAGAATAACTTCCCCAGGTTGCTGCTGACACATATGCCTCTGTAACTGTTTGGATCAAATTTATTTCCATTTTTAAAGATTGGTGTGATGATTCCTTTGCTCCAGATGTCAGGGAAATTTCCAATGTTCAGAACCAGGTTGAATAATTTTAATATGGCGATGTTGAATTTATGGTCACTAAATTTCAACATTTCATTTAAAATGCCATCAGGACCACTGGCCTTCCCTGGTTGTAGGGCCTGGATTTTAGCCTGCAGCTCCTCTTCAGTAATTTGGTAGTCTAAAGGGTTTCGACTGTCTTTAACGACTGACTCAAGAGTTCGTAGTTTGTTGAGGAGGTCATTTTGGGCCGAATTCATTGTAATAGAGCTATACAGGTTTTCAAAGTGTTGTTTCCATATTTCACCATTTTGAATAGCCAATTCTTCCTTCTGTGGTTTGCTGAAAGAGTGCCATTTTTTCCAGAAATCATTTGAGTCGATGGACTCTTCGATTACATCAAGTTGATGCTGTTCATGCTGCTGCTTTTTAGTTCGGAGTGTTCTTCTGTATAATTTTAGTGTCTCCCAATAATGGAGGCGGAGCTCAGGGTTGTCAGGTTGTCTGTGTTTTTGATTTGATAAACTCCTGAGTGTTTTTCTCAGATGTCTGCAGTCTGTATCAAACCACTTTTCACTGGTTGACATTTTTGATCTGTGGTGTTGAAATTTTTTCAGGTTGGATAAATGTGCTGCATTGTAAAATATGTTGTTCAGACTCTGTAAAGCCTGATTCAGGCCGTTGTCACTGTGGGGATATGAGGTGGAAAGAAAATGGTCTAATTGAGATTGAATTGTTTGATGTCTGATTGCTTTCTGGTAGTCGTCCTTGCTTTTGGTCGTCCATCTATAAGGTTGTTTTGTATAGTTCAATTTAGAGGGTTCTGCTGCATGAGGGTCTGTTACTGTCTTTCTAATGTAGAGTGTTATTTTACTATGGTCAGATAGGGGTGTGAGGGGGCTGACTGTGAATGCTCTCAGACAGAAGGGGTCTAGGTCTGTAATGCTATAGTCTACGGTGCTGTTGCCAAGAGGAGAGCTGTGTGTGTAGAGACCATAGGAGTCCCCTCGAAGCCGACCGTTAACCATGTACAGACCCAGTGTTCGACACAGCTGCAGCAGTTGGTGCCCGCTTTTGTTGACAGTTTTGTCAAAGTTGTTCCTGTGGGGGTAAGAAGGGAGGGAGATGCTGATCTGGCCAGGTATATGTTTGTCTCCCTGTGGGGTAATAGAATCTGGTTCTATACCAGTCCTGGCATTAAGGTCCCCACAGATCAGTACACTCTCTCTCTGTCTCTCTCTCTCTCTGTCTCTCTCTCTGTCTCCCTCTCTCTCTGTCTCTCTCTCTCTCTCTCTCTCTGTCTCTCTCTCTGTCTCTCTCTCTGTCTCCCTCTCTCTCTGTCTCTCTCTCTCTCTGTCTCTCTCTCTCTCTCTCTCTCTCTCAATTCAATTCAATTCAATTCAATTCAAATGGCTTTATTGGCATGACGTAACATCGTACATATTGCCAAAGCAAGCATTACAATTTATAATAATCACAATAAAGGAAAAAAGTATTTACAATGAATTCACAGATAATCGGTAGAATTAAAATTAATAATAAATAAATAAAAAATAAAAATACAGTAAATCACTCAATTTGTGTCAACTAAAAAATATCATTTAAAGTCATTAAAAGGTTACAATATAACAAACAATAAATGTGTGTGTCAGCTGATAGTGTGTGTGTGTCCCTGGCTGTCTCTCAGTGTGTGGCAGGCAGAAACATACACTGCTGCTAATGTGCTGCTCTTTGATTCTTCCCCGAGTAGGATCGGCAGTTTTTCCTCATCAGATAGTTTAGAGTGGGTCGAGTGCTCAGGTACTCTGCTGTGGTGTAGGGTCGATTTAGAGCCAGATAGCATTGCATTTTGCTCTGTGTTTTTGTTTGTGTTTGCCAGTAGGTGATGTAGTTTTGTTTTGATTGTTTAGTGATTAGGTTGGGTGTGATTGGTGAGCTGGTGTGTTCCTGGGCTGTGTTAGAAGGGTTTGTGCAGGTTTGTGATCTCAGCCTCTCAACCAGTTGGGTAAGGGGGTTCCTGCTGCTCATGTCTTGGCATTGCAGGGTAATGCCAAGACATGAGCAGCTTGAGCAGCTTGATAATGATAAGAGAGTGGGTCACTTAGTTTTAGATGTGTCCAAAAGTTAATTGCTCTTTTTTGTATTTTTATAATTAGTGGGTATTTGCCTAATTCTGCCCTGCATGCATTGTTTGTGGCTTTCCTCTGGACATGTAGAAGAATATTACACAACTCTGCATGCAGGGTCTCAATGGGATGTTTATCCCACTGAGTGAAGTCATGATTTGTAAGTGGACCCCACACCTCACTGCCATAGAGTGCGATTGGTTCAATAACGCATTCAATTAATTTGAGCCAAATTCGTGTTGGTATTTCAGTTTGTATATGTTTCTTTATGGCGTAGAAAGCCCGGCGTGCTTTATCTCTCAGCTCATGAACTGCATCATTAAAATGTCCAGTTGAATTTAGTTTTATCCCCAGATAGGTGTAGTTTGTGCAGTATTCTACTTGTTGTGTGCCAATTGTAAACTTAGGTTGAATGTCCTGAGTTTTGGATCTTTTTTGGAAGATCATTATTTTGGTCTTTTTGGGGTTTACTGTCAGGGCCCAGGTCTGACAGTAATGCTCTAGCAGATCCAAACTCTGCTGTAGACCCTGTGCTGTCGGGGACAGCAGAACCAGGTCATCTGCAAAGAGGAGGCATTTCACCTCCTCATTGTGGAGACTTACACCAGGTACAAATGACTTTTCTAGGGTAGTTGCCAATTCATTAATGTAGATATTGAAAAGTCCAGGGCTGAGGTTACAGCCCTGGCGGACGCCTCGTCCTTGGGTGAAGTATTCTGTCCTCATTTTGCCTATTTTTACGCTGCACATATTGCCCGAATACATTGATTTGATAATATCATATGTTTTACCCCCTATACCACTCTCAATAATTTTGTAAAATAATCCATCATGCCAAATGGAGTCAAAAGCTTTTTGGAAGTCAATAAAACAGGCAAACAGTTTGTGTTTATTTTGGTTTATATGTTTATCTATTAGGGTATGTAGGGTGTAGATATGATCGGTTGTGCGTTGTTTTGGTATGAATCCAATTTGGCTTTTGCTCAAGACATTGTGTTTGGTAAGGAAGTTCATAAGTCTGGTGTTCATAATGTTACAGAAAACCTTCCCCAGATTACTGTTCACACAGATGCCTCGGTAATTATTAGGGTCAAATTTGTCTCCGTTTTTATAAATTGGGGTTATAAGTCCACGATTCCAGATCTCAGGGAAAAAACCTACACTCAGAACCAAATTGAATAGTTTTAATATGGCCGATTGGAATTTTTTGTCTATGTTTTTTAGCATCTCATTCATTATGCCATCAGGCCCACAAGCTTTTTTAGATTTGAGGGTCTGCAGTTTCTTTTGGAGTTCTTGCTCAGTAATTGGTGAGTCTAATGGATTCTGATTATTTTTTATAGCTAGTTCTAGCTTAGTCAGCTTTTCGTGAATGTAAGATTGCTCTGTGTTTGCATTAATTTGAACAGAGTGATACAGTGTTTTAAAATGAGTGGTCCATATGTCACTGTTTTGTATCGCCAGTTCCTCATGTTGAGGTTTGTTTAGGCTTTTCCAGTGTTGCCAAAAGTTGTTTGTGTCGATTGCCTCTTCAATTCTTGTTAGTTGCTGCCTGTTATATCGTTGCTTTTTGAGTCTGAGTGTACGTCTGTAGAGTTTTAGGGTCTCACAGTAAAGGATGCGTAGATCAGCATTGTGGGGGTCTCTGTGTTTTTGGTTTGATAGCGTTCTAAGGTTTTTTCTGATCATTTTACAATCTGTATCAAACCAGTTTTTATTTGTTAAGGTTTTTGGTTTGTTTTTGGTCAATTTTAGTTGTGCTTCTTTTGCTGTTTGTCTAATTATATTGTTCATATTGTTAACTGCCAGATTGAGGTTTTCTTTATTACAAGAGTAAGTATAGTTCAAAAAGTTATCTAAAAGTGTTTGGATTTTGGGGGTATCAATTGCTCTCTGGTATTGTTCTGTGCTGTTTTGGTCCCATCTGTATGAATTTCTGATGTTGTACAGCTTACTGGGTTGTGTGTGTATCAATCTAATGTCTGATCTTTTAATAAACAGGGTAATTTGGCTGTGATCAGACAGAGGAGTCAGCGGTTTAACAGTGAATGAGCTGAGAGAGGAAGGTTCAAGGTCTGTGATCATATAGTCTACAGTACTATGGCCAAGAGGTGAGCAGTAGGTGAATCTACCCAGGCTGTCCCCTCGTACCCTACCATTGACAAAGTACAGACCGAGGCTCTGGCAGAGCTGCACCAGCTCTCTTCCATTCTTGTTGATGACCTGGTCACTATTGTTCCTGCGGGGCAGAGTGAAAGTGTTAGATATATTTCCATCTGTGATGTATTTGTCCACTTGTGGATCTGTGAGGTCATTAAGTGTTCCTGTGCGTGCATTCGTGTCCCCGCAGATGAGCACATTTCCCTGGGCCTGGAAATGGCTTACCTCTGTCTCTAGTGTGAGGAAGGTGTCTTCTGAGAAGTAGGGTGATTCGGAGGGAGGGATATATATTGCACAAATAAATAATTCCTTATCTGTTAGTGAGAGCTCTTTCTTTAGTCTTAACCAAATGTAGTTTTTTCCCATTTTTAGGGGATCAATATGAATATGCAGATCAGATTTGTACCAAATGATTAATCCTCCAGATTCCCTACCTTTATTAGTGTTGCCGTGTTTTTGAGATGGTACTATAATTTCTCTATAATTGTTGGGACAGTGGGTAACAGTATCAGCTTTACACCATGTTTCCTGTAGAATGATGATATCAGTATCTATAAGGTTTGCTCTAAATTCTGGTGCCAAACTCTTCAGCCCGAAGGTTGAAGATTTTAGGCCCTGTATATTCCACATGCATATTGAAAGGGATTTCATTGTATAAGACAGGTGACAGGGAGAAAAGCAAATAGTTGAAAACAATTGAAAACAATTGGACTGTCAAGAGAGTCAAACACTGAATTGTATAAATGTAGCATGTATGTACAATATCTAAGTATTTTTTCAATAAAATATTAATAGGCATTCTTTACCTTTTCAGAGGTTGTGTGTGAGTGTGTGAGTGTGTGTGTGTGTGTGTATGTGTGTGTGTGTGTGTGAGTGTGTGTGTGCGTGTGTGAGTGTGTGCATGTGTGTGTGTGTGCATGTGCGTGTGTGTCTGGACACTAGTTCAGTTTGTTGCAGATGTACTGAAGGAGTTGTTTAATGTCGTTCATCCCTTCTCGGTCCACTCGTCCTTGGAGCGCCTCTGCGTAGCTGCGTGGAGCCTGGTGTGACTCTGTCTGCTGTGACTGTGGGACGGGGTTGGGTGGGGACCGCGGACCCCGCTCTTGGTTCTGGTAGACTCTCTGGTTTGGTGTGGGGTAGTAGCCTGAGTCAGGGCCTGTCTGCCTTTGCTGCTGGAAGTGGTGGTATGGTGGAGGTGGGGGTCTGTGGTGTGGGCCGGGTCTGGGTGGGTGTCTGGGAGGTCTTTGGCTCCAGATGGGGTCTGGTGTGTAATGAGGTTCCCTGCTAGGTCCTCTGGCTGCTCCTCTGGTTGGTGTGAGATGGAGGCTTTGACGGCCCAGTGCCACATCCTTCAGTGATTTGGTAAATATGCCCACGGCCTGCTTTTTTAAATGGGAGTGGTCAAACAGGTGCTCAGGAGTTATGGCTGGATGATGTGCAACGTGCACATTAGGGAGCGAGGCACAACCTCTGGTGATGTCTCTGTTCACCCTGTGGATGGTTCTGGGGTGAAAGTCTCTCCGGGGTAGCAGGGTAGAGATGGTGATATGCGAGTTTGGAAAGGACGTCGCTGCTTCTTCTGCTACCTTGGTGACCAGACTACCAACCTTTTCCTGCTCCTCACGCAGGTTGTTGGTGCCAGTGTGGATCAGAATGTGGCCTGGTGTGCCAAACTCGGGGTGGGAAAGGATTTGGAGTGCAGCCTCAGTTGTGGGGCACCAGATCTTTGACACTTTCTTATTGGGGAAGAGCTTTTGTTCTTGGATGAATTTGCCGTTTGAGTCAATAAGAATAGCAACCTCTGTGTCTTTTTTCAGGGTGCTGGTCTGACGTTGTGAGGTGCTAGATGGGGAGGGGGGGCAGGGGGCTGGAGGTCTTTCCTCTGTTGCATCTTCACTGAGTGGTGGGGGCTCAGTAGTTGGAAGGCTGGGGGGCATTTCTACAGTCTGTGTTCTGTGCTGTAGTTGTAGTTCCACCATGACGGCTGATAATTCCCTCATCATCTCGTCTCTCATCTGCGCTATTTCTCTTCTCACGATGTCTTTTGTTTCTCTCAGCTCTGTGGTGAGGGTCTGTTTATCCTTCTGCAGGTTGGAGATCTGTTCCCTGAGTTCTTGTGTAGTAGTGTCCATCTGGTGCTTATATTGGCCGAGTTGTTCCTGGAGGTCAGGGTGTGTTGTGGTGCTGGTGGGGAGTAGCTGTTCTCTCAGCTCGGTCAGCTCCACCTCTAGCAGAGCCAGTCTGTCTCTCAGGAGGCTGATCGTGTGCTGCTCTGGATGCTGCTTGTTCAGCTCAGGTATGGGGAAGCTTTGAGTACTGCCATGGACCTGGCTGTCTGCTGTTGTGGTGCGTATGGTGGTGGGAGAGCTCAGAGTGCTTGCTGTGTCCTTTTTAGATGCTGCTGTCTTCTTCAGAGTAGGAAAGCTCTGTACAAAGGAACCAAGGGCAGCTTCATTGCCTTGCACCATGACTGTGCCATTTTGGTAGAAGTTGATGGTCAGTATCCTTCTCTCTCTCTCTCTGTCTCTCTCTCTCTCTCTCTCTCTCTGTCTCTCTCTCTCTCTCTCTCTCTCTCTCTCTCTCTCTGTCTCTCTCAATTTTCAATTCAATTCAAGAGCTTTATTGGCATGAGGTAACACAGTACATATTGCCAAAGCAAGCATTTAGAATTCAAAATAATAATAACAATAAAGGAGAACAATATTTACAACTAGACAATTCCCCGCCGGGAAATCGCGAGAGTGGGCTGTGCGCTTTGCCCCGTGAAGAAAAAGCAAACATGGCATCAGCAAAGTTTCCTCACCATCAAGCGGGAAAGGCCTTAAGGAACACACACATTAAGTTTTGTGGTCCTAGTTTCAGAAATGTGGTAATAGGAGCGAGTTAAAAAAGGCCGCAGTTTTGCAAATCCTCTTCCCGATTTACATTGGAGTGAATGGAGCAGTTGAGGGCTACTCTTGTCGGTTAGAGGCAGATCAATCCAAAACCATAAATCCTACCGATAAAGTAGACACATTGGGAGAAAGAAGACACGTGTGGCTAAAACTCCGGAAAATATCACTGTTTTTGAGCCTAATTTGTGGCCAGGATCATCACGGAAAGAGAAAATGTCTGAGCAAATTTTTGAAGTTCTCTCACTCTGTCAGTTGGCCCTCTCCACTCTGCTGCACGAACATTCCGCCATACACAATCATTGAAAACCCAGAATTTTTCCAAAATCACTCACCGTCATTCAAGGATCACAGTTCAAAAAATACACATCATAGGAAAAAAGTTCAAATACAATTTAAATACTCAGTACTTGTGCCTACATTTTAAAGCTGAAATGGTGTTTCTACGTGAACGTATGCCAGAGCAGGAGATGTTTGAAAAACGTTGCAGATTTGCGACTTTTTTGGCCTCCCCCCATTCATTCCTTATGGGAAACTTTATCGCAGTTTTCGCGACTTATGTCGTGAAAAATTAACATTTCGTAAAGCTGAATAATAGCAACCCGAGTCCGATCGAGCCGCACATTGAATGAGCAAAAAAATAATCATTAAATGTAGTTTAAATGTTGGGAAATATACTGTGTGTGCGTTTGTGGGCATGTGAGTGCACGCTTAAGCATTGCTGTGTGTGTGTGTGTGTGTGTGTGTGTCTACATGTCTCTCTGTCTGTCTCATGTGTGTCTCCTGTCTGTCTGTCTGTCTGTTCTGTCGATGTGTGTCTCCTGTCGTCTGTCTGTCTGTCTGTCTGATGTATGTCTCCTGTCTGTCTGTTCTGTCTGTCTGTCACTCTCTCTCTTTGCCCAGCTGATTTCGGTTGCTAGGTGACAGTTGGCAGGGGCCGTAGCAACGGACTGTGACGTAGTCAGTTTGGCCCTCTCCACTCTGCTGCACGAACATTCCCCCCATACACCAATCATTGAAAACCCAGAATTTCTCCAAAACACTCA